>NC_060180.1:74764375-74791875 GCF_021184085.1 Oncorhynchus gorbuscha | reverse complement strand
AACGAGGAGAGGAGGAGGAGAGAATGAGGAGAGGAGGAGGACAGGCACAAGGGAGAAGAGAAGGAGGAGAGCAACAAGGGAGAAGAGAAGGAGGAGAGCAACAAGGGAGAAGAGGAGGAGGAGAGGGAGAAGGAGGAGAGAAGGAGGAGAGGAGGAGGAGAGAACGAGGAAAGGAGGAGGAGAGGAACAAGGGAGAAGAGAAGGAGGAGAGAAGGAGGAGAGGAGGAGGAGAGAACGAGGAAAGGAGGAGGAGAGGAACAAGGGAGAAGAGAAGGAGGAGAGAAGGAGGAGAGGAGGAGGCGAGGAACAAGGGAGAAGAGAAGGAGGAGAGAAGGAGGAGAGGAGGAGGAGAGAATGAGGAGAGGAGGAGGAGAGAAGAGAAGGAGGAGAGAAAGCGGAGAGGAGGAGGAGAGGAACAAGGGAGAAGAGAAGGAGGAGAGCAACAAGGGAGAAGAGAAGGAGGAGAGCAACAAGGGAGAAGAGAAGGAGGAGAGCAACAAGGGAGAAGAGGAGGAGGAGAGAACGAGGAGAGGAGGAGGAGAGGAGGAGAGAAGGAGGAGAGGAACAAGGGAGAAGAGGAGGAGAGCAACAAGGTAGAAGAGAAGGAGGAGAGGCACAAGGGAGAAGAGGAGGAGGAGAGAATGAGGAGAGGAGGAGGACAGGCACAAGGGAGAAGAGAAGGAGGAGAGCAACACGGGAGAAGAGAAGGAGGAGAGCAACAAGGGAGAAGAGGAGGAGGAGAGGGAGAAGGAGGAGAGAAGGAGGAGAGGAGGAGGAGAGAACGAGGAAAGGAGGAGGAGAGGAACAAGGGAGAAGAGAAGGAGGAGAGAAGGAGGAGGAGAGGAGGAGAGAACAAGGAAAGGAGGAGGAGAGGAACAAGGGAGAAGAGAAGGAGGAGAGAAGGAGGAGAGGAGGAGGCGAGGAACAAGGGAGAAGAGAAGGAGGAGAGAAGGAGGAGAGGAGGAGGAGAGAATGAGGAGAGGGGGAGGAGAGGAACAAGGGAGAAGAGAAGGAGGAGATGAGGAGGAGAGGAACAAGTTAAATTATAGCAGGCGCTTGAGAGAGGTGTCTTAGTGCATCCCAAATGGCACCCAATGCCTTAAATAGTGCACTACTTTCAAACAGAGCCCTAAATAGTGCACTACTTTCAAACAGAGCCCTAAATAGTGCATTACTTTTGAGCAGAGCCCTAAATAGTGCACTGCTTTCGAACAGAGCCCTAAATAGTGCACTAATTTTGAACAGAGCCCTAAATTGTGCAATACTTTTGAACAGAGCCCTAAATTGTGCACTACTTTTGAACAGAGCCCTAAATAGTGCACTAATTTTGAACAGAACCCTAAATAGTGCACTACTTTTGAACAGAACCCTAAATAGTGCACTACTTTTGAACAGTGTCCTAAATAGTGCACTATGTAGGGAATAGGGTACCGTCCTCTGGGTGTCTGGCCATGTGCTGCCTGTCTCCCTCGATTTGTCACCGCACCGGAGATACAGCACCCCGGATTACCAGCCACACACACAGCCAGCTACATCCTCAGGCTACAGTGGTACCAGCACCATGCATGAGTAGAGGGGAGAGGAGAGGAGAGAGGAGAGGAGAGGAGAGGGAAATGGAGAGGAGAGGAGAGGAGAGGAGAGGAGAGGAGAGGAGAGGAGAGGGAGGAGAGAGGAGAGAATAGGGGGGAGGGAGGAGAGGGAGGAGGGAGAATAGGGGGGAGGGGAGAGAGGGGGGGGGGAGGAGAGGAGAGGGAGAGGGAGGAGGAGGGAGGAGAGGGAAATGGAGAGAGGGAGGAGGAGGGAGGAGAGAGAGAGGGAGAGGAGAGGAGAGGAGAGGAGGAGAGGAGAGGAGAGGAGAGGAGGGAGAGGAGAGGAGAGGAGGGAGAGGAGAGGAGAGGAGAGGAGAGGAGAGGAGAGGAGAGGAGAGGAGAGGAGAGAATAGGGGGAGGAGCAGAGGGAGGAGAGGAGAGGAGAGGAGAGAGAGAGGAGAGGAGAGGAGAGGAGAGGAGAGAGAGAGGAGAGGAGAGGAGAGGAGGAGAGGAGAGGGAGAGGGAGAGGAGAGGGAGGAGAGAGAGGAGAGGAGGAGAGGAGAGGAGAGGAGAGAGAGGAGAGGAGAGGAGAGGAGAGGAGAGGAGAGGAGAATGGAGAGGAGAGGAGAGGAGAGGAGAGGGAAATGGAGAGGAGAGGAGAGAGGAGGAGGGGAGAGAAGAATGAGGGAGGAGCAGAGGAGAGGGGAGGAGAGGAGGAGAGGAGAGGAGAGGAGAGGAGAGGGAGGAGAGGAGAGGAGAGGAGAGGAGAGGAGAGGAGAGGAGAGGAGAGGAGAGGAGAGGAGAGGAGAGGAGAGAATAGGGGGAAAGGAGGAGAGAGAGGAGGGAACTGGGGAGGAACCCCCTTTTTGTAGGCAGAACTCTCAACTTACTGTTGAAACTTAGAATACAACAAGGTGTAATTTCAAAATGTGGTTGTGCATCAGCAGTTATGCAAGTCACTGACAGTCACTCAATTAGCCCAGTCAGCTAAAACATTTTAGATTGGTAAGTTAGTCTAGCCAGCTATCTAAACTGTAGGATTCATGGTCGAATTACCGGCTGGTGGGCGTCCATTGATTTTGTTAGTCACTCTCACTCAGATATCATATTCAAAACTGCTGACATTTCTCTCCATCCTACGGCAATTTTGTTAGAATTGCAGAAAACCTGCAATAAAACGGCAACATTTTCTCTAAGCCACATGGCAAAATGTGTAGAATTACAATAAATTAACTTTAAAACATCAATTTTTCCCTCCGCTGTAAGGAGGGCATCTAAAATGCTTTGCTTGCAAGGTGGGGAGGGGGTTTCCAACTAAATGTAGCTGAGGGTACCCAAAAGGCTGCCTGCGTGGGTATGGATGTGGGTATGGATGTGGGTATGAATGTGGGTATGAATGTGGGTATGAATGTGGGTATGGATGTGGGTATGGATGTGGGTATGGATGTGGGTATGGATGTGGGTATGGATGTGGGTATGAATGTGGGTATGAATGTGGGTATGAATGTGGGTATGGATGTGGGTATGGATGTGGGTATGAATGTGGGTATGAATGTGGGTATGGATGTGGGCATGAATGTGGGTATGGATGTGGGTATGCGGACCTATATGATAAGATCAGATTCCTTCTCTGGGGGTTATGACCCATAGTGCACTTCTTTTGAGTCTGTGTTTTTCGTTAATGTTGCATTGAAAGTGGCTAATATTGCATTGATTTGATCACAGTCACCACAGTAAAGGGACACGTTGATAGTGTTTAATTTACAGGGAAAAGTCTAGAAAGTTGAGCGCAGCTCAGAGGGAACAACCGCCTTATGCCGTAGATGCCACTTTCTCTATGGCTATTATTATAAAGAAATAACCACATAAAAATGAGGTCAGTGGGTGGCTTCTAGCCCCCTCTTCCTCTCTCTCTCTCTCTCTCTCTCTCTCTCTCTCTCTCTCGCTCTCTCTCTCTCTCTCTCTCTCTCTCTCTCTCTCTCTCTCTCTCTCTCTCTCTCTCTCTCTCTCTCTCTCTCTCTCTCTCTCTCTCTCTCTCTCTCTCTCTCTCTCTCTCTCTCTCTCTCTCTCTCTCTCTCTCTCTCTCTCTCTCTCTCTCTGACTCACATAATAATTCACTTTCAGACTTCTTCCATGTCTTGTTAATTATCTGTAGCTGTTTGGAACTAAATCATGTGTTCTGTCCATAGCTGTTTGGAACTAAATCATGTGTTCTGTCCATAGCTGTTTGGAACTAAATCATGTGTTCTGTCCATAGCTGTTTGGAACTAAATCATGTGTTCTGTCCCATCACTAAATCATGTGTTCTGTCCATAGCTGTTTGGAACTAAATCATGTGTTCTGTCCATAGCTGTTTGGAACTAAATCATGTGTTCTGTCCATAGCTGTTTGGAACTAAATCATGTGTTCTGTCCCATCACTAAATCATGTGTTCTGTCCATAGCTGTTTGGAACTAAATCATGTGTTCTGTCCCATCACTAAATCATGTGTTCTGTCCATAGCTGTTTGGAACTAAATCATGTGTTCTGTCCATAGCTGTTTGGAACTAAATCATGTGTTCTGTCCATAGCTGTTTGGAACTAAATCATGTGTTCTGTCCATAGCTGTTTGGAACTAAATCATGTGTTCTGTCCATAGCTGTTTGGAACTAAATCATGTGTTCTGTCCATAGCTGTTTGGAACTAAATCATGTGTTCTGTCCATAGCTGTTTGGAACTAAATCATGTGTTCTGTCCATAGCTGTTTGGAACTAAATCATGTGTTCTGTCCATAGCTGTTTGGAACTAAATCATGTGTTCTATCCATAGTTCTATCCATAGCTGTTTGTAACTAAATCATGTGTTCTGTCCATAGCTGTTTGTAACTAAATCATGTGTTCTGGAAGTGATACATAAGGAAGTGATACATAAGGAAGTGATACATAAGGAAGTGATACATAAGGAAGTGATACATAAGGAAGTGATACATAAGGAAGCGATACATAAGGAAGTGATACATAAGGAAGCGATACATAAGGAAGTGATACATAAGGAAGTGATACATAAGGAAGTGATACATAAGGAAGTGATACATAAGGAAGTGATACATAAGGAAGTGATACATAAGGAAGCGATACATAAGCAAGTGATACATAAGGAAGCGATACATAAGGATACATAAGGAAGTGATACATCGATACATAAGGCTGTGACGTCCAGGGAGTCTGTTTTTTTGTGTGTTTATTTTGTTAACCAGAGCATACAAATTAAACAAGGTTGTATTCCTGGTTGAAGAAAACTTTGTTTCTAAAACCATTTGAGTCAGCTGTGATGGAGGGAGCAGTGATTTCTCAAAGGAGAGGCCGTGGTGGAGTTCTATTAAAGGGCCGATCAGCAGTTGTTACATCCCTTTTAATTAATGATATGGACCCATTGATTCTTGATGTATATAACTTATAAATGCCTCATGAGCTCAATTCAACTGTCACACTCTTTCAGAACCCAAAATAGAAGCTTGTTTTACTCCAATGTTTATAAACAAAGTACATGTAAACAAACACTGTGTAGAATAAAAAATATGGAAACCTTTTTGGGGGGGAATATATATCATAGACGGTCAGACCTTGCATCCATCACTCTGTCTTTGAATTTAAGAGTGGTTACACCCCCCTGCGTTATAGTGAAACAGAGGGCTGGGAGAAAGATTTGTTATTGCTTCACCTGCTGATTTCCCCTTTAAACATGTTAAGGGGAAATCTCCACATATTCCCCAGTAAATTGAAAAGATATTTGAAAACGTATTAACGGGTAAAGGATAATATCCCTGTAGGAATTAGTGGATTGACAGAATTGGAGCAACTTAGGGCGAAACTTTAATTAAGCTTAGAAGGTTTTACTAGTGGTGCTGCTGGAAGACCACATGATGTTCCCACATGATGTTCCCACACGATGTTCCCACACGATGTTCCCACACGATGTTCCCACATGATGTTCCCACATGATGTTCCCACACGATGTTCCCACATGATGTTCCCACACGATGTTCCCACATGATGTTCCCACACGATGTTCCCACGATGTTCCCACACGATGTTCCCACACGATGTTCCCACATGATGTTCCCACATGATTTTTCCACATGATGTTGCCACACGATGTTCAGGCTAATGTAACATGATGTTCAGGCTAATGTAACATGATGTTCCCACACGATGTTCCCACACGATGTTCCCACACGATGTTCCCACGATGTTCCCACATGATGTTCCCACATGATGTTCCCACACGATGTTCCCACATGATGTTCCCACATGATGTTCCCACATGATGTTCCCACATGATGTTCAGGCTAATGTAACATGATGTTCAGGCTAATGTAACATGATGTTCCCACACAATGTTCCCACACGATGTTCCCACACAATGTTCCCACATGATGTTCCCACATGATGTTCCCACACGATGTTCAGGCTAATGTAACATGATGTTAAGGCTAATGTAACATGATGTTCAGGCTAATATAACATGATGCTCCCACATGATGTTCAGGCTAATGTAACATGATGCTCCCTCATGATGTTCAGGCTAATGTAACACAATGTTGATGTTCCCACATGATGTTCAGGCTAATGTAACATGATGCAATGTTCCCACATGATGTTCAGGCTAATGTAACATGATGCTCCCACATGATGTTCAGGCTAATGTAACACAATGTTCCCACACGATGTTCCCACATGATGTTCAGGCTAATGTAACATGATGTTCCCACACAATGTTCCCACATGATGTTCAGGCTAATGTAACATGATGTTCCCACATGATGTTCAGGCTAATATAACATGATGTTCCGATGTTCCCACATGATGTTCAGGCTAATATAACATGATGTACCCTAATATAACATGATGTTCCCACATGATGTTCAGGCTAATGTAACATGATGCTCCCACATGATGTTCAGGCTAATATAACATGATGTTCCCACATGATGTTCAGGCTAATATAACATGATGTTCCCACATGATGTTCAGGCTAATATAACATGATGTTCAGGCTAATGTAACATGATGTTCCCACATGATGTTCAGGCCATGATGTTCCCACATGATGTTCAGGCTAATGTAACATGATGTTCCCACATGATGTTCAGGCTAATATAACATGATGTTCCCGATGTTCCCACATGATGTTCAGGCTAATGATGTAACATGATGTTCCAACATGATGTTCAGGCTAATGTAACATGATGTTCCCACATGATGTTCCCACATGATGTTCAGGCTAATGTAACATGATGTTCCCACACGATGTTCCCACATGATGTTCAGGCTAATGTAACATGATGTTCCCACATGATGTTCAGGCTAATATAACATGATGTTTGATGGCTAATGTAACATGATGTTCCCCATGATGTTCAGGCTAATATAACATGATGTTCCCACACGATGTTCAGGCTAATGTAACATGATGTTCCCACATGATGTTCCCACATGATGTTCAGGCTAATGATAACATGATGTTCCCACATGATGTTCAGGCTAATATAACATGATGTTCCCACATGATGTTCAGGCTAATGTAACATGATGCTCCCACATGATGTTCAGGCTAATATAACATGATGCTCCCACATGATGTTCAGGCTAATGTAACATGATGTTCCCACATGATGTTCCCACATGATGTTCAGGCTAATGTAACATGATGTTCCCACACAATGTTCCCACATGATGTTCAGGCTAATGTAACATGATGTTCCCACATGATGTTCAGGCTAATGTAACATGATGTTCCCACACGATGTTCCCACATGATGTTCAGGCTAATGTAACATGATGTTCCCACACGATGTTCCCACATGATGTTCAGGCTAATGTAACATGATGTACCCACATGATGTTCCCACATGATGTTCAGGCTAATATAACATGATGTTCACACATGATGTTCAGGCTAATATAACATGATGTTCCCAAATGATGTTCAGGCTAATATAACATGATGTTCCCACATGATGTTCAGCCTAATATAACATGATGATGTTCAGGCTAATGTAACATGATGTTCCCACATGATGTTCAGGCTAATATAACATGATGTTCCCACATGATGTTCAGGCTAATGTAACATGATGTTCCCACATGATGTTCCCACATGATGTTCAGGCTAATATAACATGATGTTCCCACATGATGATGATTCCCACATGATGTTCAGGCTAATATAACATGATGTTCCCACATGACGTTCAGGCTAATGTAACATGATGCTCCCACATGATGTTCAGGCTAATATAACATGATGTTCCCACATGATGTTCAGGCTAATGTAACATGATGTACCCACATGATGTTCCCACATGATGTTCAGGCTAATATAACATGATGTTCACACATGATGTTCAGGCTAATATAACATGATGTTCCCACATGATGTTCCCACATGATGTTCAGGCTAATGTAACATGATGTTCCCACATGATGTTCCCACATGATGTTCAGGCTAATATAACATGATGTTCCCACATGATGTTCAGGCTAATATAACATGATGTTCCCACATGATTTTCAGGCTAATGTAACATGATGTTCCCACATGATGTTCAGGCTAATGTAACATGATGTTGATGTTCCCACATGATGTTCAGGCTAATGTAACATGATGTTCCCACATGATGTTCAGGCTAATATAACATGATGTTCCCACATGATGTTCAGGCTAATATAACATGATGTTCCCACATGATGTTCAGGCTAATATAACATGATGTTCCCACATGATGTTCAGGCTAATATAACATGATGTTCCCACATGATGTTCAGGCTAATGTAACATGATGTTCCCACATGATGTTCCCACATGATGTTCAGGCTAATGTAACATGATGTTCCCACATGATGTTCAGGCTAATATAACATGATGCTCCCACATGATGTTCAGGCTAATATAACATGATGCTCCCACATGATGTTCAGGCTAATGTAACATGATGTTCCCACATGATGTTCCCACATGATGTTCAGGCTAATATAACATGATGTTCCCACATGATGTTCAGGCTAATATAACATGATGTTCCCACATGATGTTTAGGCTAATGTAACATGATGTTCCCACATGATGTTCCCACATGATGTTCAGGCTAATGTAACATGATGTTCCCACATGATGTTCCCACATGATGTTCCCACATGATGTTCAGGCTAATATAACATGATGTTCCCACATGATGTTCAGGCTAATATAACATGATGTTCCCACATGATGTTCAGGCTAATATAACATGATGTTCCCACATGATTTTCAGGCTAATGTAACATGATGTTCCCACATGATGTTCCCACATGATGTTCCCACATGATGTTCAGGCTAATATAACATGATGTTCCCACATGATGTTCAGGCTAATATAACATGATGTTCCCACATGATGTTCAGGCTAATATAACATGATGTTCCCACATGATGTTCAGGCTAATGTAACATGATGTTCCCACATGATGTTCCCACATGATGTTCCCACACGATGTTCTAACATGATGTTCAGGCTAATGTAACATGATGTTCCCACATGATGTTCCCACATGATTTTCAATAGCATTTTTTTTTTACATATTTCAATATCTTTACAGTGATACACAGAAGTATTGGTCACATTTAAACACACATGCACGCAACCACGTAAAAGTACATACACACACACACACACACACAGAGCTATTCCTGCTGGAACTGTGTGGGCATGTCTGTGTGTGGCTCACGTAGATGGAGTCTCACTGGCTGGGCGTCCTGTGCTTGTATATCATCATGGGCTGCAGACTCGGCTGTCCTCCGAACTGGATCAAAATAAACTGATTCACACGTTTGCCTCATCCTCCTCTCTTATTATGTCTCGGCTACGATGTGTTGTATGCAGGTAGGTTGCACATTTCTAGAATAATCTGGAAATAGGCCCAGGCCAACATCGAGTTCCTTTCCTCAGTTGTCCTCAGATGTCCTCAGCCGTCCTCAGCCGTCCTCAGCTGTTCTCAGCTGTCCTCATCTTTCCTCATCTTTCCTCAGCTGTCCTCAGCTGTCCTCAGCTGTCCTCAGCTGTCCTCAGTTGTCCTCAGATGTCCTCAGATGTCCTCAGTTGTCCTCAGATGTCCTCAGCTGTCCTCAGTTGTCCTCAGATGTCCTCAGCTGTCCTCATCTTTCCTCAGCTGTCCTCATCTTTCCTCAGCTGTCCTCAGTTGTCCTCAGATGTCCTCAGCTGTCCTCATCTTTCCTCAGCTGTCCTCAGATGTCCTCAGCTGTCCTCAGTTGTCCTCAGATGTCCTCAGCTTTCCTCATCTTTCCTCAGCTTTCCTCATCTTTCCTCAGATGTCCTCAGATGTCCTCAGCTGTCCTCAGTTGTCCTCAGATGTCCTCAGCTGTCCTCAGCTGTCCTCAGATGTCCTCAGCTGTCCTCATCTTTCCTCAGTTGTCCTCAGATGTCCTCATCTGTCCTCATCTTTCCTCAGTTGTCCTCAGATGTCCTCAGCTGTCCTCATCTTTCCTCAGTTGTCCTCAGATGTCCTCAGCTGTCCTCAGTTGTCCTCAGATGTCCTCAGCTGTCCTCATCTTTCCTCAGTTGTCCTCAGATGTCCTCAGCTGTCCTCATCTTTCCTCAGTTGTCCTCAGATGTCCTCATCTGTCCTCATCTTTCCTCAGTTGTCCTCAGATGTCCTCAGCTGTCCTCATCTTTCTTCAGTTGTCCTCAGATGTCCTCAGCTGTCCTCAGCTGTCCTCAGATGTCCTCAGCTGTCCTCATCTTTCCTCAGTTGTCCTCAGATGTCCTCAGTTGTCCTCAGATGTCCTCAGCTGTCCTCATCTTTCCTCAGTTGTCCTCAGATGTCCTCATCTGTCCTCATCTTTCCTCAGTTGTCCTCAGATGTCCTCAGCTGTCCTCATCTTTCTTCAGTTGTCCTCAGATGTCCTCAGCTGTCATCAGCTGTCCTCAGTTGTCCTCAGATGTCCTCAGCTGTCCTCGGCTGTCCTCAGTTGTCCTCAGATGTCCTCAGCTGTCCTCATCTTTCCTCAGTTGTCCTCAGATGTCCTCAGCTGTCCTCAGTTGTCCTCAGATGTCCTCAGCTGTCCTCAGCTGTCCTCAGCTGTCCTCAGCTGTCCTCAGATGTCCTCAGTTGTCCTCAGTTGTCCTCAGTTGTCCTCAGCTGTCCTCATCTTTCTTCAGTTGTCCTCAGATGTCCTCAGCTGTCCTCAGCTGTCCTCAGTTGTCCTCAGCTGTCCTAAGCTGTCCTCAGTTGTCCCTCAGATGTCCTCAGTTGTCCTCAGTTGTCCTCAGTTGTCCTCAGCTGTCCTCAGTTGTCCTCAGTTGTCCTCAGTTGTCCTCAGATGTCCTCAGCTGTCCTCAGTTGTCCTCATCTTTCCTCATCTTTCCTCAGTTGTCCTCAGATGTCCTCAGCTGTCCTCAGCTGTCCTCAGATGTCCTCAGCTGTCCTCATCAGTTGTCCTCAGATGTCCTCAGCTGTCCTCATCTTTCCTCAGTTGTCCTCAGATGTCCTCAGATGTCCTCATTTCCTCAGTTGTCCTCAGATGTCCTCAGCTGTCCTCAGTTGTCCTCAGATGTCCTCAGCTGTCCTCAGATTCCTCAGTTGTCCTCAGATGTCCTCAGATGTCCTCAGTTGTCCCCAGATGTCCTCAGCTGTCCTCAGCTGTCCTCATCTGTCCTCATCAGTTTCCTCAGTTGTCCTCAGATGTCCTCAGCTGTCCTCATCTTTCTTCAGTTGTCCTCAGATGTCCTCAGCTGTCCTCAGCTGTCCTCAGTTGTCCTCAGATGTCCTCGGCTGTCCTCAGTTGTCCTCAGATGTCCTCAGCTGTCCTCATCTTTCCTCAGTTGTCCTCAGCTGTCCTCATCTTTCCTCAGTTGTCCTCATCTGTCCTCATCTTTCCTCAGTTGTCCTCAGATGTCCTCAGCTGTCCTCATCTTTCTTCAGTTGTCCTCAGATGTCCTCAGCTGTCCTCATCTTTCTTCAGTTGTCCTCAGATGTCCTCAGCTGTCCTCAGCTGTCCTCAGTTGTCCTCAGATGTCCTCAGCTGTCCTAAGTTGTCCTCAGTTGTCCTCAGATGTCCTCAGCTGTCCTCAGCTGTCGTCAGATGTCCTCAGATGTCCTCAGATGCAGATGTCCTCAGTTGTCCTCAGTTGTCCTCAGTTGTCCTCAGATGTCCTCAGCTGTCCTCAGTTGTCCTCAGATGTCCTCAGCTGTCCTCATCTTTCCTCAGTTGTCCTCAGATGTCCTCAGCTGTCCTCATCTTTCCTCAGTTGTCCTCAGATGTCCTCAGCTGTCCTCATCTTTCTTCAGTTGTCCTCAGATGTCCTCAGCTGTCCTCAGCTGTCCTCAGTTGTCCTCAGATGTCCTCAGCTGTCCTCATCTTTCCTCAGTTGTCCTCAGATGTCCTCATCTGTCCTCATCTTTCCTCAGTTGTCCTCAGATGTCCTCAGCTGTCCTCATCTTTCTTCAGTTGTCCTCAGATGTCCTCAGCTGTCCTCAGCTGTCCTCAGTTGTCCTCAGATGTCCTCAGCTGTCCTCAGCTGTCCTCGGTTGTCCTTAGATGTCCTCAGCTGTCCTCATCTTTCCTCAGTTGTCCTCAGATGTCCTCAGCTGTCCTCAGTTGTCCTCAGATGTCCTCAGTTGTCCTCAGTTGTCCTCAGTTGTCCTCAGCTGTCCTCAGTTGTCCTCAGATGTCCTCAGTTGTCCTCAGTTGTCCTCAGTTGTCCTCAGATGTCCTCAGCTGTCCTCAGTTGTCCTCAGTTGTCCTCAGATGTCCTCAGTTGTCCTCAGTTGTCCTCAGATGTCCTCAGCTGTCCTCATCTTTCCTCAGTTGTCCTCAGATGTCCTCAGCTGTAGCCGGTTTTCATCAGAATTCTCATGTTTTTTTCCATGTTGGTATTGTTTGCTCAATTTTACATTAATGTGGACTGACGTATAATTTGTCATTCAAAATATAGTTGTGATTGAGAATAAATAGATAGAGATATATAGATAGAGATAGATAGATCACTTTCACTTTATATATTCACTTCATATATTATCTACCTCACTTGCTTTGGCAATGTTAACACATGTTTCCCATGCCAATAAACCCCTTGAATTGAATTGAATAGATAGATAGATAGATAGATAGATAGATAGATAGATAGATAGATAGATAGATAGATAGATAGATAGATAGATTGAGAATAGATAGATAGAGGAGAGGTTGAGGGGGACGGCTTGTGACAGAGAACAACCCACTAGAGAGGTGGCCACCCCCACAGAGAAGCCAGCAGAACAGCCCACCTCAGCACCCGACAAAAGTCTCGACACCACAGCAGAACAGCCCACCTCAGCACCCGACAAAAGTCTCGACACCATAGCAGAACAGTCAAATGAAGAGCCCAGCGGCTCTCACCCCCTCTGAGCACCCCCCCTGTCAGCCACCCTGATTGCCCTTCTGACAACCCCCTCACACCCACTGAGGACAAACACAAGACACAGATTGTACTACTTATGGACTCAAATGGGAAATATATAGAAGAAAAAAAACGTTTTCCCAAACACAGTGTGTCTAAACTCTGGTGTCCAAACACCCAGCGCACCCTCGACCTTCTGTCTGAGGACCAACTAGGTTCACCCAGCGTGCCCTAGACCTTCTGTCTGAGGACCAACTAGGTTCACCCAGCCACATGATAATACACACAGGCACAAACGACCTGAGAGCACAGCAGGAAAAGGTGGCCACAGCACTGAAGGGAGTGATTGAAAAGGCTTCTTCTACTTTCCCCAACGCACAAGTGGTTATCGCCACCCTGCTACCACGAAAAGAGTTCCACCCTGCCACAATACAGCGGGTAAACGCAAGTATTTCCCGTGACTGTGCCTCAAAACCAAACGTTTTCCTGGCCCACCACTCCACCCTGGACTTGAACAGCCTCTATGACCAGGTCCACCTCTACAAGGCAGCAGTGCCCACCTTTGCCCGAACCCTAAAGGACAACGCTCTCAAACGTATCCCCAACACTTCACACTGGAGCAACAGATCAATAGACACCCCACCCAGACCAGCGAGACACCCTCCCAGACCTGCAGGACCCCCCCCATGGACCTACACATAGAGGACCCATGCCAAGAGGAATTACATCCAGACCACAGCACCCCCAGACACATCCACACCCCCACCCCAACCAATCAACACCCCCCACATCAACCATGCCCACACCCCATTTAGGCCCCCTCAGATCAGACCTATGCCACTCCTGCCCACCCCATGCACCCCACCCCCGCAAAGAGAGCCTCAACATGGAAGCCACACATACGCCCAGGTAGTGATCAAATCTAAAAATCTCAAATAGAAAAATGAAGAAAATTAACAACAATGACAAATGGTTTGGTGAAGAATGCAAAAATCTAAGAAAGAAATTGAGAAACCTGTCCAACCAAAAACATAGAGACCCGGAAAACCTGAGTCTACGCCTTCACTAAAACAATACAGAAATACACTATGGAAAAAGAAGGAACAGCATGTCAGATATCAGCTCAATGTAATTGAAGAATCCATAGACTCTAACAACTTCTGGGAATATTCGAAAACACTAAACAAACAACAACACGAAGAGTTATCTATCCAAAATGGAGATGTATGGGTAAACCACTTCTCCAATCTTTTTGGCTCCATAACAAAGAATAAAGAGCAAAAACATATACATGATCAAATACAGATCTTAGAATCAACTATTAAAGACTACCAGAACCCACTGGATTCTCCAATTACATTGAATGAGTTACAGGACAAAATAAAAACCCTCCAACCCAAAAAGGCCTGTGGTGTTGATGGTATCCTCAATGAAATTATCAAATATACAGACGACAAATTCCAATTGGCTATACTAAAACTCTTTAACATCATCCTTAGCTCTGGCATCTTCCCCAATATTTGGAACCAAGGACTGATCACCCCAATCCACAAAGGTGGAGACAAAAATTTGACCCCAATAACTACCGTGGAATATGCGTCAACAGTAACCTTGGGAAAATCCTCTGCATTATCATTAACAGCAGACTCGTACATTTCCTCAATGAAAACAATGTACTGAGCAAATGTCAAATTGGCACACCCTAATTGACAACCAAACAAACCAAAACAAAGGCAAAGTCTTCTCATGCTTTGTTGATTTAAAAAAAGCCTTCGACTCAATTTGGCATGAGGGTCTGCTATACGAACTGATGGAAAGTGGTGTTGGGGGTAAAACATACGACATTATAAAATCCATGTACACAAACAAGTGTGCGGTTAAAATTGGCAGAAAACACACAAATTTCTTCACACAGGATTGTGGGGTGAGACAGGGATGCAGCTTAAGCCCCACCCTCTTCAACATATATATTCACGAATTGGCGCGGGCACTAGAAAAGTCTGCAGCACCCAGCCCCACCCTACTAGAATCCGAAGTCAAATGTCTGCTGTTTGCTGATGAGGGCCTACAGCAGCACCTAGATCTTATGCACAGATTCTGTCAGACCTGGGCCCTGACAGTAAATCTCAGTAAGAACAAAATAATGGTGTTGCAAAAAAGGTCCAGTCACCAGGACCACAAATACAAATTCCATCTAGACACTGTTGCCCTAGAGCACACAAAAAACTATACATACCTTGGCCTAAACATCAGCGCCACAGGTAACTTCCACAAAGCTGTGAACGATCTTAGAGACAAGGCAAGAAGGGCATTCTATGCCATCAAAAGGAACATACATTTCAATATACCAATTAGGATTTGGCTAAAAATACTTGAATCAGTCATAGAGCCCATTACCCTTTATGGTTGTGAGGTCTGGGGTCCGGTCACCAACCAAGACTTCACACAATGGGACCAACACCAAATTGAGAATTCTGCAAAAATATCCTCTGTGTACAACGTAGAACACCAAATAATGCATGCAGAGCAGAATTAGGCCGATACCCACTAATTATCAAAATCCAGAAAAGAGCCGTTAAATTCTATAACCACCCAAAAGGAAGTGATTCCCAAACCTTCCATAACAAAGCCATCACCTACAGAGAGATGAACCTGGAGAAGAGTCCCCTAAGCAAGCTGGTCCTGGGGCCACCCTACAGAGCCCAAGCACAATTAGACCCAACCAAATCATGAGAAAACAAAAAGATAATTACTTGACACATTGGAAAGAATTAACAAAAAAACAGAGCAAACTAGAATGCTATTTGGCCCTACACAGAGAGTACACAGTGGCAGAATACCTGACCACTGTGACTGACCCAAAATTAAGGAAAGCTTTGACTATGTACAGACTCAGTGAGCATAGTCTTGCTATTGAGAAAGGCCGCCATAGGCAGACATGGCTCTCAAGAGAAGACAGGCTATGTGCTCACTGCCCACAAAATGAGGTGGAAACTGAGCTGCGCTTCCTAACCTCCTGCCCAATGTATGACCATATTAGAGAGACATATTTCCCTTAGATTACACAGATCCACAAAGAATTCGAAAACAAATCAAATTTTGATAAACTCCCATATCTACTGGGTGAAATTCCACAGTGTGCCATCACAGCAGCAAGATTTGTGACCTGTTGCCACGAGAAAAGTGCAACCAGTGAGGAACAAACACCATTGTAAATACAACCCATATTTATGCTTATTTATTTTATCTTGTGTCCTTTAACTATTTGTACATTATATATAATATGACATTTGTAATGTCTTTACTGTTTTTAAACTTCTGTATGTGTAATGTTTACTGTTAATTTTAGTTGTTTTTCACTTTATATATTCACTTTGTATGTTGTCTACCTCACTTGCTTTGGCAATGTTAACACATGTTTCCCATGCCAATAAAGCCCTTGAATTGAATTGAATTGAATAGATAGATAGAGATAGATAGACACAGAATAGATAGATAGAGATAGATAGATAGAGATAGATAGACACAGAATAGATAGATAGAGATAGATAGATTCAGAATAGATAGATAGATAGATAGATAGATAGATAGATAGATAGATAGATAGATAGATAGATAGATAGATAGATAGATAGATAGATAGATAGATAGATAGATAGATAGATAGATAGATAGATAGATAGATAGAGATAGATAGACTCAGAATAGATAGATAGAGATAGATAGATTCAGAATAGATAGATAGATAGATAGATAGATAGATAGATAGATAGATAGATAGATAGATAGATAGATAGATAGATAGATAGATAGATAGATAGATAGATAGATAGATAGATAGATAGATAGATAGATAGATAGATAGATAGATAGATAGATAGATAGATTCAGAATAGATAGATAGATAGATAGATAGATAGATAGATAGATAGATAGATAGATAGATAGATAGATAGATAGATAGATAGATAGATAGATAGATAGATAGATAGATAGATAGATAGATAGCGATAGATAGCAGAATAGATAGATAGATAGATAGATAGATAGATAGATAGATAGATAGATAGATAGATAGATAGATAGATAGATAGATAGATAGATAGAGAAGAGCGTGGCGGGAGAAATCATACGGTATTGGAGCGAGGAGAAACTAAAACAGATTTTCTGACTAGAGCTGCTTTTGAAGAAACGGAACCATAGCTTCATACTTATCTTATTAAATATAACATATCTTATTAAATATAACATATCTTATTAAATATAACATATCTTATTAAATATATATCTTATTAAATATAACATATCTTATTAAATATATATCTTATTAAATATATATCTTATTAAATATAACATATCTTATTAAATATAACGTATCTTATTAAATATAACGTATCTTATTAAATATAACATATCTTATTAAATATAACATATCTTATTAAATATAATGTATCTTATTAAATATAACATATCTTATTAAATATTACATATCCATTGAAATAGAAGAAAAAAGGAAATATAGGCAATTAACTCTGAATGTTTTTGAAACAAAACATTAAAAAAAATATTTTTCTGCAGATGTGTATTTAGAGGAATATACAGCACGTTCAGAAAGTAATCAGACCCCTTGACTTTTTCCACATTTAGTTTGTTTATTATATTATTTTAATTATTATCATTTTATTATTTTATTATTTATTATTTATTATTTTACAGCCTTATTCTACAATGGATTAAATGGCTTTTTTCCCCTCTTCAATCTACACTCAATACCCCATAATGACTAGGCAAAAACATATATATTTTTTTTTACATTTTTGGCTAATTTAAAAAAAAAACACAAGTGTTCAGACTCTTTACTCAGCACTTCGTTGAAACACCTTTGGCAGCGACTACAGCCTCAAGTCTTCTTGTGTATGATGCTACAAGCTTGGCACACCTGTATTTGGGGGGTTTCTCCCATTCTTCTCTGCAGATCCTCTCAAGCTCTGTCAGGTTGGATGGGGAGCGTCGCAGCACAGCTATTTTCAGGTCTCTACGGGGATGTATGATAGGGTTCAAGTCTGGGCACCGGCATTCAGAGACTTGTCCCGAAGCCACTCCTGCGCTGTCTTGTCTGTGTGCTTAGGGACCTTGTCCTGTTGGAAGGTGAACCTTCGCCCAAGTCTGAGGTCCAGAGCGCTCTGGAGCAGTTTTTCCTCAAGGATCTCTCTGTACTTTGCTCCGTTCATCCTCGCCTCGATCCAGACTAGTCTCCCAGTCCCTGCCGCTGAAAAACATCCCCACAACATGATGCTGCCACCACCATGCTTCACCGTACGGATGGTGCCAAGTTTCCTACAGATGTGACACTTGGCATTCAGGGCAAATAGTTCAATTTTGGTTTCATCAGACCAGAGAATCTTGTTTCTCATTGTCTGAAAGTCTTTAGGTACCTTTTGGCAAACTCCAAGCGGGCTGTCATGTGCCTTTTACTGAGGAGTGTCTTCCGTCTGGCCACTCTACCATAAAGGCTTGACTGGTGGAGGGTTGCAGAGATGGTTGTCCTTCTGGAAGGTTCTCCCATCTCCACAAAGGAACTCTAAAGCTCTGTCAGAGTGACTATTGCGTTCTTGGTCGCCTCCCTCAGTTGGGCTGGCCGGCCAGCTCTCGGAAAAGGTTTGGTGGTTCCAAACTTCTTCCATTTAAGAATGATGGAGGCCACTGTTTTCTTGGGGACCTGCAATTCCTTCGACCTCATGGCTTGGTTTTTGCTCTGACATGCAGTGTCAACTGTGGGACCTTATATAGACAGGTGTGTGCCTTTCCAAATCATGTCCAGTCAATTGAATTTACCACTAGTGGACCTGTAGAAACATCTCAAATATGATCAATGGAAACAGGATGCACCTGAGCTCAATTTAGAGTCTCATAGCAAAGGGTCTGAATACTTATTTATGTAAATAAGGTCACCCTGTTTTTTGTTTTTTTTAATAAATGTGCAACACTTTATAAAAACCCATTATTGCTTTGTCATTATGAGGTATTGTGATGTCATTATGAGGTATTGTGATGTCATTATGAGGTATTGTGATGTCATTATGAGGTATTGTGATGTCATTATGAGGTATTGTGATGTCATTATGAGGTATTTTGATGTCATTATGGGGTATTGTGATGTCATTATGGGGTATTGTGATGTCATTATGAGGTATTGTGATGTCATTATGGGGTATTGTGATGTCATTATGGGGTATTGTGATGTCATTATGAGGTATTGTGATGTCATTATGGGGTATTGTGATGTCATTATGGGGTATTGTGATGTCATTATGAGGTATTGTGATGTCATTATGGGGTATTGTGATGTCATTATGAGGTATTGTGATGTCATTATGAGGTATTGTGATGTCATTATGAGGTATTGTGATGTCATTATGGGGTATTGTGATGTCATTATGGGGTATTGTGATGTCATTATGGGGTATTGTGATTTCGTTATTGTGTAGATTGCTGAGGAATTGTTTTTTATTTAATCCATTTTATAATAAGACTGTAAAGTAACAACATTTGGAAAATCAAGCAGTTTGAATGCAGACGGTCCCGTAACTCCAAGTCCACCTGTATAGCCTATAGGACTACATATCCTTTAAGCAGGGTTCATACAGGCATTGTCAAGTGAAATTCAAGGACTTTTAGGGACTTTTTCAAGCACTTCATTGTAATCAAGGAACCTCAATGGTATACAATTGTAAGGGCCTAATATAGACCCCCCCCCCACACACACACACACAAAAGCCTGCAATCAAGTGTCAAAAAAGTAGGCCATTACCACAAAGAATAATTCCGTGTCGTTCTTCCCAACGCAGTAATATTCAAATGATTATTACGTTGTAAAATATGTCAGAATAACGTGGAGTTGCCTAACTAAATAGATTACATGGTGATGTTTCTGTATGTGGTTGACCCAGACACACGTAATCAAGCCATAAATAGAGGTGGCATTAATCTCAACATTTGAATCTCACCGTCGCTGTTTTTATAATGAGAAAGAGACCAAAATAAAACAGGTTTCTTGTGGAAATTCATGGTTGAAGCAGTAGATGTTGTTTTGTTCCTCATTATAATTGCACGATAAATTTCAGATGTAAACATGGAAACCAAAATGTATTTGTCATTTCCAGATGATGTTGTGAAGAAGCCCACAAGGCTGTATGTCATTTTTTTTTTGTCATTATAGTCAGAATAATTCATAAGAATATCGTTGGGGTTTGCGCAATAGTCTATACTACACAATTGAGCACAGTAGACGCCGAGGCACAATATCATGAATACAGGAACTCATTGACGCTGCTGTTAATCAACCTGGCAACAGATGATCAACATCAATTCACTAGGGATATTCAACATGGATCCATGTACAACTGAGCTCGGAGATTGTGTCGAGGCACAGATCTGGGGAAGGGTATTAAACATGTTTTGCAGTATTGAAGGTCCCCAAGAACATAGTGGACATCATTCTTAAATGAATGTAGTTTGGAACCACCAAGACTCTTCCTAGAGCTGACTGTGGGCCAAACTGAGCAATCTGGGGAGAAGGGCCTTGGTCAGGGAGGTGACCAAGAACCCGATGGTCACTCTCACAAAACTCCAGAGTTCCTCTGTGGAGATGGGAGAACCTTCCAGAAGGACAACCGTCTCTGAAGCACCACCAATCAGGCCTTTATGGTTGAAAGACAAATGACAGCCCACTTGGAGTTTGCTAAAGGCACCTAAAGGACTCTCAGACCATGAGAAACAAGATTATCTGGTCTGATCGTGATCGTGATCTGACCAAGATTGAACTCTTTGGCCTGAATGCCAAGTGAAACCTGGCACTATCCCTACGGTGAAGCATGGTGGTGGCAGCATCATGCTGTTGGGATGTTTTTCAGAGGCAGGGACTGGGAGACTAGTCAGGATCGAGCGAAAGATGAATGGAGCAAAGTACAGAGAGATCCTTGATGAAAACCTGCTCCAGAGCGCTCAGGACCTCAGAGTGGGGTGAAGGTTCCCCTTCCAACAGGATAACGACCCAAAGCACACAGACAAGATATCTCAGGAGTGGCTTCAGGACAAATCTCTGAATGTCCTTGAGTGGCCCAGCCAGAGCCCAGACTTGAACCCGATCTTACATCTCTGAAGACCTGAAAATAGCTGTGCAGCAACACCCATCCCCATCGAACCTGACAGAGCTTGAGAGGATCTACAGAGAAGAATGGGAGAAACTCCCAAATACAGGTGTGCCAAGCTTGTAGAGTCATCATAGGTGTGTCAACAAAGTACTGAGTAAAGGATCTGAATACTTATGCAAACGTGATATTTCCGTTTTTTCTTTTTTTTTGACATTTGTAAAAATTCCTAAAAAGCTGTGTTTTGTCATTATGGGGTATTGTGATGTCGTTAAGGAGTATCGTGATGTCATTATGGGGTATTGTGATGTCATTAAGGAGTATTGTGATGTCATTAAGGGGTATTGTGATGTCGTTAAGGGGTATTGTGATGTCATTAAGGGGTATTGTGATGTCATTAAGGGGTATTGTGATGTCGTTAAGGGGTATTGTGATGTCATTAAGGGGTATTGTGATGTCATTAAGGGGTAATGTGATGTCATTAAGGGGTATTGTGATGTCGTTAAGGAGTATCGTGATGTCATTATGGGGTATTGTGATGTCATTAAGGAGTATTGTGATGTCATTAAGGGGTATTGTGATGTCATTAAGGGGCATTGTGATGTATTGTGATGTCATTAAGGGGTATTGTGATGTCGTTAAGGAGTATCGTGATGTCATTATGGGGTATTGTGATGTCATTAAGGAGTATTGTGATGTCATTAAGGGGTATTGTGATGTCATTATGGGGCATTGTGATGTCATTAAGGGGGTATTGTGATGTCATTAAGGGGTATTGCGATGTCATTATGGGGTATTGTGTGTAGATTGATGAAGGAGGGACAATAACGATTTAATCGATTTTAGAATAAGGTTGGAACTTAACAAAATGTGGAAAAAGTCAAGTGGTCTGAATACTTTCCGAATGCCCTGTACATAAATACTAGGAGAGGAAAAATGATGTTTCATGTCACACGATTTTGGATCCGTCAAGACACCAACCACACCAACCACACCAACCACACCAACCACACCAACCACGAGAAACGGTTGTAGTCAAAGGCCTCGTCTGAAAAAACGTGGGGAACAGATATGAGAGAAAAATAGACTCTAAACAGAAGAGTTCCATTCCAGCAGTGTAAATGTCAACTCCTCCTGTAAGAGTAGAAAGCCTTGCTGCCGTTGTTCATATAGTGTGTGTGTGTGTGTGTGTGTGTGTGTGTGTGTGTGTGTGTGTGTGTGTGTGTGTGTGTGTGTGTGTGTGTGTGTGTGTGTGTGTGTGTGTGTGTGTGTGTGTGTGTGTGTGTGTGTGTGTGTGTGTGTGTGTGTGTGTGTGTGTGTGTGTGTGTGTGTGTGTGTGTGTGTGTGTATGTGTGTGTGTGTTTCTGCTGCTCAGTATTGAGAGGTGCAGGAGTATTTAGCATCAGATAAGGTGCCTGCTGCTTCCCTGGTGTCTTACCACAGTCCAGAGTGTCTCTCTCTCTCTCTCCTCTCTCTATCTCCACTTCCATTCTCTCTCTCTTTCTTCTCCTTTCTCTCTCTCTATCTCTCTCCACCTCCACTCTCTCCTCTCTCTCTCTCTCTCTCTCTCTCTCTCTCTCTCTCTCTCTCTCTCTCTCTCTCTCTCTCTCTCTCTCTCTCTCTCTCTCTCTCTCTCTCTCTCTCTCCGTCCCTTCTCTCATTCTCTATCTACACTTCCATTTTCTCTCTCTCTTCCCTTCTCTCTCTCTTCTCTCTTCTCTCTCATCTCCACCTCCACTCTCTCCTCTCTCTCTCTACTCTCCAACTCCACTCTCTCTCCTTTCTCTCTCCTCTCTATCTCTCTCTCTCTACTTTCTCTCCTCTCTCTCTCTACACGCTCTCTCTCTCTACTCTCTCTGTCTACACTCTCTCTCCACTCACTCTCCTCTCTCTCTTCCCTACTCTCTCTCTCTTCTCTCTCCACCTCTATTCTCTCCTCTCTCTCTACTCTCTCTCTCTCTCTCTGGCACCTCTATCTCTACACTCTCTCTCTAGCTCTTCCCTCTCTCTACACTCTCTCTCTCTATCTCTCCTCTACTCTCTCTCTATCTCTTCTCTCTCTCTACACTTTCTCGTCTCTATAAAAAAAATCAATTTAAGGGCTTTATTGGCACGGGAAATATATGCTAACATATGCTAACATTGCGAAGTGAAATAAACAAAGTGAAATAAACCAATAAAAATTAACAGTAAACATTTACACTCACAGAAGTTTCAAAAGAATAAAGACATGTCAAATGTCATATTATGTCTATGTACAGTGTTGTAACGATGTGCAAATAGTTAAACATAAAAATGAATATGGGTTGTCTTTACAATGGTGTTTGTTCTTCACTGGTTGTTCCTACTCTATCCTCTCTCTATTCCCTCTCTCTCTATTCCCTCTCACTCTATTCCCCCTCTCTCTCTCTCTCTCTCTGCGATTATAGCCTGTTAGGGCAGGCTGACCACTTGTTAGGGCAGGCTGACCACCTGTTAGGGCAGGCTGACCACCTGTTAGGGCAGGCTGACCACCTGTTAGGGCAGGCTGACCACCTGTTAGGGCAGGCTGACCACCTGTTAGGGCAGGCTGACCTGCGTTGCACATAATCAATGCAGTGCTTGTTAATTTATCATGGAATCACAGCCTATTTCAACTTCGCCAAACGGGTGATGATTTAACAAAAGCACAATCGCGGAAAAGGAACATTCGTTGCACCAATGTACAACCATAAACACCAATGCTTTTCTTAAAATCAATACACAGAAGTATATTTTTTTAGCAGGAAATATTAACTAGGGAAATTGTGTCACTTCTCTTGCGTTCAGTGCACGCAGAGTCAGGGTATTTGCAGCAGTTTGGGCCGCCTGGCTCGTTGCGAACTGTGTTTTTCCCTAACAAAGACCGTAATTAATTGGCCAGAATTGTACATAATTATGACATAACATTGAAGGTTGTGCAATGTACCAGCAATATTTAGACGTATGGATTCCACCCGTTAGATAAAATATGGAACGGTTCTGTATTTCACTGAAAGAATAATCGTTTTGTTTTCAAAATGACCGGATTTGACCATATTAATGACCCAGGGCTCGTATTTCTGTGTGTTATTATGTTATAATGAAGTCTATGATTTGATATTTGATAGAGCAGTCTGACTGAGCGGTAGTGGGCAGCATTCATTCAAACCGTACTTTACTGCGTTTTGCCAGCAGCTCTTAGCAATGCTTGAAGCACAGCACTGTTTATGTCTTCAAGCCTATCAACTCTTGAGATTAGGCTGGCCATACTATAGTGCCTATAAGAACATCCAATAGTCAAAGGTATATGAAATACAAATAGTAGAGAGAGAAACCTAAAGATCCCCATTTTATTATTATGGTTTATTATGGATCCCCATTATTTCCTGCCAAGGACTCAGCTACTCTTCCTGGGGTTTATTATGGATCCCCATTATTTCCTGCCAAGGACTCAGCTACTCTTCCTGGGGTTTATTATGGATCCCCATTATTTCCTGCCAAGGACTCAGCTACTCTTCCTGGGGTTTATTAGGGATCCACATTAGTTCCTGTCAAGGCAGCAGCTACTCTTCCTGGGGTTTATTATGTATCCCCATTAGTTCCTGCCAAGGCAGCAGCTACTCTTCCTGGGGTTTATTATGGATCCCCATTAGTTCCTGCCAAGGCAGCAGCTACTCTTCCTGGGGTTTATTATGGATCCCCATTAGTTCCTGCCAAGGTAGCAGCTACTCTTCCTTGGGTTTATTATGGATCCACATTAGTTCCTGCCAAGGCAGCAGCTACTCTTCCTGGGGTTTATTATGGATCCCCATTAGTTCCTGCAAAGGCAGCAGCTACTCTTACAAGGGTTTATTATGGATCCGCATTGCCAAGGCAACAACTACTCTTCCTGGGGTTTATTATGGATCCCCATTAGTTCCTGCCACAGCAGCAGCTACTCTTCCTGGGGTTTATTATGGATCCCCATTAGTTCCTGCCAAGACAGCAGCTACACTTCCTGGGGTTTATTATGGATCCCCATTAGTTCCTGCCAAGGCAGCAGATACTCTTCCTGGGGTTTATTATGGATACCCATTAGTTCCTGCCACAGCAGCAGCTACTCTTCCTGGGGTCCAAACACACCTGGATAGTAGGATAGAACTCTGCAGGCTATCTCTGCAGTAGATTGCAACTCCGCCCCCTTTGGCAGTTCAATCTTGTCGGAAAATGTTGTAGTTAGAGATGGAAAGTTCAGGATTTTGGGTGGCCTTCCTAAGCCAGGATTTAGACACGTCTAGGACATCAGGGTTGACGGAATGTGCTAAAGCAGTGAATAAAACAAACTTAGGGAGGAGGCTTCTAATGTTAACATGCATGAAACCAAGGCTTTTACGGTTACAGAAGTCAACAAATGAGAGTGCCTGGGGAGTGGGAGTGTTGCTGAGGGCTACAGGGCCTGGGTTAACCTCTACATCACCAGAGGAACATAGGAGGAGTAGGATAAGGGTACGCCTAAAGGCTATAAGAACTACTAGTGCGTTGGGGACAGAGAATAAAAGGAGCAGATTTCTGGGTGCGGAAGAACAGATTCAAGGCTAATGTACAGACAAGGGTATGGTAGGTCGTGAGTAGAGTGGAGCTAAACCTAGGCATTGAGTGACGATGAGAAAGAGTTTGTCTCTAGAGGCACCAGTTAAGCCAGGTGAAGTCACCGCATGTGTGGGGGTAGAACAAAGGGCTATCTAAGGCATATTTGGCAGGGATGGGGGCTCTACGGTCAAATAAGACAATAATCACTAACCAAAACAGCAATAGACAAGGCATAATGACATTAGGGAGAGGCATGTGATCACATGGTCCAGTGAGTAGGTGAGTCAGGGAGCCGATTCAGTAGTCGCTTCTACGCTGCTACGCTACTACGCTGCTACGCTACTACGCTGCTACGCTGCTACGCTGCTACGCTAGGCGAGCTGGAGACACGACGATTCAGTAGACGCTGCTATGCTACTACGCTGCTACGCTACTACGCTGCTACGCTAGGCGAGCTGGAGACACGACGATTCAGTAGTCGCTGCTACGCTACTACGCTGCTACGCTACTACGCTGCTACGCTAGGCGAGCTGGAGACACGACGATTCAGACAGCTAGCGGGCCGGAGCTAGCAGATGGGCCTCCGGGGACGTCGCTACGGAAGAGCCTGTTGAAACCACCTCGGACGGTTACGTCAGCAGGCCAGTCGTGATGGATTGGCGGGGCTTTGTGTCGGCAGTAAAGGGTTCAGGCCAATTGGCAAAACATTTACATTTAAGTCATTTAGCAGACGCTCTTATCCAGAGCGACTTACAAATTGGTGCATTCACCTTATGACATCCAGTGGGACAGTCACTTAACAATAGTGCATCTAAAACTTAGGGGGGGTGGGGTGAGAGGGATTACTTAACCTATCCTAGGTATTCCTTAAAGAGGTGGGGTTTCAGGTGTCTCCGGAAGGTGGTGATTGACTCCGCTGTCCTGGCGTCGTGAGGGAGTTTGTTCCACCATTGGGGGGCCAGGGCAGCGAACAGTTTTGACTGGGCTGAGCGGGAGCTGTACTTCCTCAGTGGTAGGGAGGCGATCAGGCCAGAGGTGGATGAACGCAGTGCCCTTGTTTGGGTGTAGGGCCTGATCAGAGCCTGGAGGTACTGAGGTGCCGTTCCCCTCACAGCTCCGTAGGCAAGCACCATGGTCTTGTAGCGGATGCGAGCTTCAACTGGAAGCCAGTGGAGAGAACGGAGGAGCGGGGTGACGTGAGAGAACTTGGGAAGGTTGAACACCAGACGGGCTGCGGCGTTCTGGATGAGTTGAAGGGGTTTAATGGCACAAAAGAGGTATTGTAGCCCAAGAATTGGCTGGTGGACCTTTCCATGTGTCAACATTCTGGTAGGTTGACTAAGACACTCATATGACGCCTCTACAGCCAGGGATAATCTAATCCATACATTACATTCATCTATATTCCTACATCCCAGCCAGGTGCCTCTACAGCCAGGGATAATCTAATCCATACATTACATTAATCTATATTCCTACATCCCAGCCAGGTGCCTCTACAGCCAGGGATAATCTAATCCATACATTACATTAATCTATATTCCTACATCCCAGCCAGGTGCCTCTACAGCCAGGGATAATCTAATCCATACATTACATTAATCTATATTCCTACATCCCAGCCAGGTGCCTCTACAGCCAGGGATAATCTAATCCATACATTACATTAATCTATATTCCTACATCCCAGCCAGGTGCCTCTACAGCCAGGGATAATCTAATCCATACATTACATTAATCTATATTCCTACATCCCAGCCAGGTGCCTCTACAGCCAGGGATAATCTAATCCATACATTACATTAATCTATATTCCTACATCCCAGCCAGGTGCCT
>NC_060180.1:74696875-74751875 GCF_021184085.1 Oncorhynchus gorbuscha | reverse complement strand
TGTTCCTATTCCCCTAATCATCATTTAGTCTTCCCACACCTGTTCCCGATCCTTTCCCCTGATTAGAGTCCCTATTTATTCCTTTGTGATCCGTTCCTGTTCCATCGGTTCCTTGTATTGTATTCACCATGCTGTGATTGCGTTTCGCCCTGTCCTGTCGTGTTTTTGCCGTGATTGTGTATCACCCTGTCCTGTCGTGTTTTGTGCCTTCATCAGATGCTGCGTGTGAGCAGGTGTCTCAGTCGACTACGGCCTGCGCCTACCCGAAGCGACCTGCAGTCTGTGGCCGCTTCTCCAGTTGTTTTCCCTCTACAAATCTAGAGGATTTCTGTTATTCCGTTTTGGACTTTAATAAACTCTGTTTCTGTTAAGTCGCGTTTGGGTCCTCTTTCACCTGCATGACAGAAGGAACCGACCAAGGAATGGACCCAGCGACTTCAGACGCTCGTTACACTGCCGTCGAGATCCAAGGAGCCATGCTCGGCAGACACGAGCAGGAATTGTCTGCTGCTCGCCATGCCGTGGAGAACCTGGCCGCTCAGGTTTCCGACCTCTCTGGACAGTTCCAGAGTCTACGTCTCGTGCCACCTGTTACTCCCTGGCCTGCCGAGCCTCCAGAACCCAGGGTTAATAACCCACCTTGCTACTCCGGGCAGCCCACTGAGTGCCGCTCCTTTCTCACGCAGTGTGAGATTGTGTTCTCTCTCCAACCCCACACATACTCTAGAGAGAGAGCTCGGGTTGCTTACGTCATTTCACTCCTTACTGGCCGGGCTCGAGAATGGGGCACAGCTATCTGGGAGGCAAGGGCTGATTGCTCTAACAGATTCCAGAACTTTAAAGAGGAGATGATTCGGGTTTTTGACCGTTCAGTTTTTGGTGAGGAGGCTTCTAGGGCCCTGGCTTCCTTATGCCAAGGTGAACGGTCCATAACGGATTATTCCATTGAGTTTCGCACTCTTGCTGCCTCTAGTGAGTGGAACGAGCCGGCGCTGCTCGCTCGTTTTCTGGAGGGACTCCACGCAGTGGTTAAGGATGAGATTCTCTCCCGGGAGGTTCCATCAGATGTGGATTCTTTGATTGCTCTCGCCATCCGCATAGAACGACGGGTAGATCTTCGTCACCGGGCTCGTGGAAGAGAGCTCGCATCAACGGTGTTTCCCTGCTCCGCATCGCAACCATCTCCCTCCTCTGGCTTTGAGACTGAGCCCATGCAGCTGGGAGGGATTCGCATCTCGAATAAGGAGAGGGAACGGAGGATCACCAACCGCCTGTGCCTCTATTGCGGAGTTGCTGGACATTTTGTTAATTCATGTCCAGTAAGAGGCCAGAGTCCATCAGTAAGCGGAGGGCTACTGGTGAGCGCTACTACTCAGGTCCCTTCATCTAGATCTTGTACTACTATGTCGGTCCATCTACGCTGGACCGGTTCGGGTGCTACATGCAGTGCTTTGATTGACTCTGGGGCTGAGGGTTGTTTCATGGACGAAGCATGGGTTCGGAAACATAACATTCCTTTCAGACCGTTAGACAGGCCTACGCCCATGTTTGCCTTAGATGGTAGTCATCTTCCCAGTATCAAATTTGAGACACTACCTTTAACTCTCACAGTATCTGGTAACCACAGTGAGACTATTTCTTTTTTGATTTTCCGTTCACCGTTTACACCTGTTGTTTTGGGTCATCCCTGGCTAGTATGTCATAATCCTTCTATTAATTGGTCTAGTAATTCTATCCTATCCTGGAACGTTTCTTGTCATGTGAAGTGTTTAATGTCTGCCATCCCTCCCGTTTCTTCTGTTCCTACTTCTCAGGAGGAACCTGGCGATTTGACAGGAGTGCCGGAGGAATATCATGATCTGCGCACGGTCTTCAGTCGGTCCCGAGCCAACTCCCTTCCTCCTCACCGGTCGTATGATTGTAGTATTGATCTCCTTCCGGGGACCACTCCTCCTCGAGGTAGACTATACTCTCTGTCGGCTCCCGAACGTAAGGCTCTCGAGGATTATTTGTCTGTGTCTCTTGACGCCGGTACCATAGTGCCTTCTTCTTCTCCGGCCGGGCGGGGTTCTTTTTGTTAAAAGAAGGACGGTACTCTGCGCCCCTGCGTGGATTATCGAGGGCTGAATGACATAACGGTTAAGAATCGTTATCCGCTTCCCCTTATGTCATCAGCCTTCGAGATTCTGCAGGGAGCCAGGTGCTTTACTAAGTTGGACCTTCGTAACGCTTACCATCTCGTGCGCATCAGAGAGGGGGACGAGTGGAAAACGGCGTTTAACACTCCGTTAGGGCATTTTGAGTACCGGGTTCTGCCGTTCGGTCTCGCCAATGCGCCAGCTGTTTTTCAGGCATTAGTTAATGATGTTCTGAGAGACATGCTGAACATTTTTTTTTGTCTATCTTGACGATATCCTGATTTTTTCTCCGTCACTCGAGATTCATGTTCAGCACGTTCGACGTGTTCTACAGCGCCTTTTAGAGAATTGTCTCTACGTAAAGGCTGAGAAGTGCTCTTTTCATGTCTCCTCCGTTACTTTTCTCGGTTCCGTTATTTCCGCTGAAGGCATTCAGATGGATTCCGCTAAGGTCCAAGCTGTCAGTGATTGGCCCGTTCCAAGGTCACGTGTCGAGTTGCAGCGCTTTTAGGTTTCGCTAATTTCTATCGGCGTTTCATTCGTAATTTCGGTCAAGTTGCTGCCCCTCTCACAGCTCTTACTTCTGTTAAGACGTGTTTTAAGTGGTCCGGTTCCGCCCAGGGAGCTTTTGATCTTCTAAAAGAACGTTTTACGTCCGCTCCTATCCTCGTTACTCCTGACGTCACTAGACAATTCATTGTCGAGGTTGACGCTTCAGAGGTAGGCGTGGGAGCCATCCTATCCCAGCGCTTCCAGTCTGACGATAAGGTTCATCCTTGCGCTTATTTTTCTCATCGCCTGTCGCCATCTGAGCGCAACTATGATGTGGGTAACCGTGAACTGCTCGCCATCCGCTTAGCCCTAGGCGAATGGCGACAGTGGTTGGAGGGGGCGACCGTTCCTTTTGTCGTTTGGACAGACCATAAGAACCTTGAGTACATCCGTTCTGCCAAACGACTTAATGCCCGTCAAGCTCGTTGGGCGTTTTTCGCTCGTTTCGAGTTTGTGATTTCTTACCGTCCGGGTAGCAAGAACACCAAGCCTGATGCCTTATCCCGTCTGTTTAGTTCTTCTGTGGCTTCTACTGATCCCGAGGGGATTCTTCCTTATGGGCGTGTTGTCGGGTTAACAGTCTGGGGAATTGAAAGACAGGTTAAGCAAGCACTCACGCACACTGCGTCGCCGCGCGCTTGTCCTAGTAACCTCCTTTTCGTTCCTGTTTCCACTCGTCTGGCTGTTCTTCAGTGGGCTCACTCTGCCAAGTTAGCTGGTCATCCCGGTGTTCGAGGCACTCTTGCGTCTATTCGCCAGCGCTTTTGGTGGCCGACTCAGGAGCGTGACACGCGCCGTTTCGTGGCTGCTTGTTCGGACTGCGCGCAGACTAAGTCGGGTAACTCTCCTCCTGCCGGTCGTCTCAGACCGCTCCCCATTCCTTCTCGACCATGGTCTCACATTGCCTTAGACTTCATTACCGGTCTGCCTTTGTCTGCGGGGAAGACTGTGATTCTGACGGTTGTCGATAGGTTCTCTAAGGCGGCACATTTCATTCCCCTCGCTAAACTTCCTTCCGCTAAGGAGACGGCACAAATCATTATTGAGAATGTATTCAGAATTCATGGCCTCCCGTTAGACGCCGTTTCAGACAGAGGCCCGCAATTCACGTCACAGTTTTGGAGGGAGTTCTGTCGTTTGATTGGTGCGTCCGTCAGTCTCTCTTCCGGGTTTCATCCCCAGTCTAACGGTCAAGCAGAGAGGGCCAATCAGACGATTGGTCGCATACTACGCAGCCTTTCTTTCAGAAACCCTGCGTCTTGGGCAGAACAGCTCCCCTGGGCAGAATACGCTCACAATTCGCTTCCTTCGTCTGCTACCGGGTTATCTCCGTTTCAGAGTAGTCTGGGTTACCAGCCTCCTCTGTTCTCATCCCAGCTTGCCGAGTCCAGCGTTCCCTCCGCTCAGCGTTTGTCCAACGTTGTGAGCGCACCTGGAGGAGGGTGAGGTCTGCACTTTGCCGTTACAGGGCACAGACGGTGAGAGCCGCCAATAAACGCAGGATTAAGAGTCCAAGGTATTGTTGCGGCCAGAGAGTGTGGCTTTCCACTCGCAACCTTCCTCTTACGACAGCTTCTCGTAAGTTGACTCCGCGGTTCATTGGTCCGTTCCGTGTCTCCCAGGTCGTCAATCCTGTCGCTGTGCGGGACAGCTTCTTCCGCGACATCTTCGTCGCGTCCATCCTGTCTTCCATGTCTCCTGTGTTAAGCCCTTTCTTCGCACCCTACCCCGTTCGTCTTCCCTCCCCCCTCCCGTCCTTGTCGAGAGCGCACCTATTTACAAGGTACATAAGATTATGGACATGCGTTCTCGGGGACGGGGTCACCAATACCTAGTGGATTGGGAGGGTTACGGTCCTGAGGAGAGGAGTTGGGTTCCGTCTCGGGACGTGCTGGACCGTTCGCTCATCGATGATTTCCTCCGTTGCCGCCAGGATTCCTCCTCGAGTGCGCCAGGAGGCGCTCGGTGAGTGGGGGGTACTGTCATGTTTGTCATTTATTGTCATGTCTTGTCCCTGTGCTCCCCATGCTATTCGTTTCCCTCTGCTGGTCTTGTTTGGTTCTATCCCTCTCTCTCCCCCTCCCTCTCTCGCTCTCTCGCTCTCTCTTCTCTCTGTCGTTCCTGCTCCCAGCTGTTCCTATTCCCCTAATCATCATTTAGTCTTCCCACACCTGTTCCCGATCCTTTCCCCTGATTAGAGTCCCTATTTATTCCTTTGTGATCCGTTCCTGTTCCGTCGGTTCCTTGTATTGTATTCACCATGCTGTGATTGCGTTTCGCCCTGTCCTGTCGTGTTTTTGCCGTGATTGTGTATCACCCTGTCCTGTCGTGTTTTGTGCCTTCATCAGATGCTGCGTGTGAGCAGGTGTCTCAGTCGACTACGGCCTGCGCCTACCCGAAGCGACCTGCAGTCTGTGGCCGCTTCTCCAGTTGTTTTCCCCTCTACAAATCTAGAGGATTTCTGTTATTCCGTTTTGGACTTTAATAAACTCTGTTTCTGTTAAGTCGCGTTTGGGTCCTCTTTCACCTGCATGACAGGTTCTTTCCCTATATATGTCCCTCCCTATGGTTCCTTCCCTATATATGTCCCACCTTTTGGTTCCTTCCCTATATATGTCCCTCCCTTTGGTTCCTTCCCTATATATGTCCCTCCCTTTGGTTCCTTCCCTATATAAGTCTCTCCCTTTGGTTCCTTCCCTATATATGTCACTTCCTTTGGTTCCTTCCCTATATATGTCACTTCCTTTGGTTCCTTCCCTATATATGTCTCTCCCTTTGGTTCCTTCCCTATATATATGTCTCTCCCTTTGGTTCCTTCCCTATATATGTCCTTTCCTTTGGTTCCTTCCCTATATATGTCTCTCCCTTTGGTTCCTTCCCTATATATGTCCTTTCCTTTGGTTCCTTCCCTATATATGTCTCTTCCTTTGGTTCCTTCCCTATATATGTCCCTCCCTTTGGTTCCTTCCCTATATATGTCACTCCCTTTGGTTCCTTCCCTATATATGTCCCTCCCTTTGGTTCCTTCCCTATATATGTCCTTTCCTTTGGTTCCTTCCCTATATATGTCCCTCCCTTTGGTTCCTTCCCTATATATGTCACTCCCTTTGGTTCCTTCCCTATATATGTCCCTCCCTTTGGTTCCTTCCCTATATATGTCCCTCCCTTTGGTTCCTTCCCTATATATGTCTCTTCCTTTGGTTCCTTCCCTATATATGTCTCTCCCTTTGGTTCCTTCCCTATATATGTCACTCCCTTTGGTTCCTTCCCTCTATTATCTAGGAAAGTAATAGGAAAGTCTCTATTATCTCTGAGACGGATAGGATGGTTAAACAAACAAACAAAAATTATATCCAAACTTCAAATGGGGTTCGGTTTTATCTTTACAAACGGCTGATGTGTTGTCGTTGTTGTTTTAGTCAGCGTAATGGGTCGCTACGACGACCAACAGGGAAACTATCAGTCTGGCCACAGCAGTCACTCTGGGATGATAATATATACACACACACACACACAAACACACACGCAAGCACGCACGCACGCATACACACACAGACGCACGCACACACACACACACACACACACACACACACACACACACACACACACACACACACACACACACACACACACACACACACACACACACACACACACACACACACACACACACACACACACACACACACACACACACACACGCAAGCACGCACGCGCACTACACACGCACACACACACACAGGCGCACGCACGCACACACGCACGCACACACACACATGCACTTTCACACACACACAGGCGCACGCACACACAGGCGCACGCACACACAGGCGCACGCACACACGCACGCACGCACACACACACACACACACACACACACACACACACACACACACACGGCTAACCTCTATCAGAAAACCAGGCATGTTTCATGGGTAGAGGAGAAGGCAGTTAACCTCACAAAAGACTCCAGCTCTGAGCCTTGTGTAATGTAATGTGCCTGGTTAAACAGACAGCGTTGATATCACAGGCCAGGAGACACCAAGGAAAACAGCCCTTTAGCAGCTTCAACATGCTAGAGATGAGGAGAACAAAGAGTTATTGCTGAACACGTGGGGGCAAGGAGAGGAGACTAGGAGACTACATTAGAGTATTAGGATACAGCCTGGGGGAGAGGAGACTACATTAGAGTATTAGGATACAGCCAGGGGGAGAGGAGACTACATTAGAGTATTAGGATACAGCAAGGGGGAGAGGAGACTACATTAGAGTATTAGGATACAGCCAGGGGGAGAGGAGACTACATTAGAGTATTAGGATACAGCCAGGGGGAGAGGAGACTACATTAGAGTATTAGGATACAGCCAGGGGGAGAGGAGACTACATTAGAGTATTAGGATACAGCCAGGGGGAGAGGAGACTACATTAGAGTATTAGGATACAGCCAGGGGAGAGGAGACTACATTAGAGTATTAGGATACAGCCAGGGGGAGAGGAGACTACATTAGAGTATTAGGATACAGCCAGGGGGAGAGGAGACTACATTAGAGTATTAGGATACAGCAAGGGGGAGAGGAGAGAGGAGACTACATTAGAGTATTAGTATGCAGCCAGAGGGAGAGGAGACTACATTAGAGTATTAGTATGCAGCCAGAGGGAGAGGAGACTACATTAGAGTATTAGGAAGCAGCCAGGGGGAGAGGAGACTACATTAGAGTATTAGTATGCAGCCAGAGGGAGAGGAGACTACATTAGAGTATTAGGAAGCAGCCAGGGGGAGAGGAGACTACATTAGAGTATTAGTATGCAGCCAGGGGGAGAGGAGACTACATTAGAGTATTAGGAAGCAGCCAGGGGGAGAGGAGACTACATTAGAGTATTAGTATGCAGCCAGAGGGAGAGGAGACTACATTAGAGTATTAGGATACAGCCAGGGAGAGAGGAGAGAGGAGACTACATTAGAGTATTAGGAAGCAGCCAGGGGGAGAGGAGACTACATTAGAGTATTAGGAAGCAGCCAGGGGGAGAGGAGACTACATTAGAGTATTAGGATACAGCCAGGGAGAGAGAGGAGAGAGGAGACTACATTAGAGTATTAGGATGCAACCAGGGGGAGAGGAGAGAGGAGACTACATTAGAGTATTAGGATGCATCCAGGGGGAGAGGATAGAGGAGACTACATTAGAGTATTAGGATACAGCCAGGGGGAGAGAGGAGACTACATTAGAGTATTAGGATACAGCCTGGGGAGAGGAGACAGGAAATAGGAGACAGGAGAGAGGAGACAGGAGAGAGGAGACCACATTCGACTTTTAGCATGCATGCAGTGGGGAAGGGGGAGGAGCTCTGATTGATTAGTTCCTACTTTATATCTTTACACACACTCATGCAATTAGGAACCACATTTATCGACGACCTGAGTGCCAGGGGGAACCTGGAGCGTAGCACACCTCGTCTATAAATCTCCCCCTAATACACCAACACACACACACTGATACACACACACACACACACACTGAAACTCACACACACGCACAGACACACACACACACACACCCACTAAAACTCACACAGAGACGCACACAGACACACACCCACTAAAACTCACACACACGCACAGACACACACACACACACACACCCACTAAAACTCACACAGACACACAGACACACAGACACACAGACACACAGACACACTCCCTTCATCATGCTGCCAATTTACACCACAAGTCAAGACTGATAAACCCTCACATAGAAACGACTGAAATGAGTCCAGAAACATTTGATGAGGGATGTCTTGAAATGTTTTGCTTTTCTGATGTTGATATAAATCAATTGGTGTGTAATGCTAAATGACTTAAATGTAAATGTAAATGTAATCATTCAAAGTTGTTTGCATTTTTAAAAACATCTAACTTGACTGAAAATGTTAACCACAGTCTGAGAAATACAGGATTTGAAACAAACAACCGAATGACAATTGTTCACCAAGGTGAAACCTGCTCACCACACACCAGATAACACCTAACACGATGTACCTGACTCGTGGTCTCACTCTTCAAGCCGTTATGATCTTCTTACTCTGAGTGCAGAACAGATGATGACTCTAATAAGTGTACCATGCTGCCCCCATCAGGCCCTCCGAGGAACTACACCCTCACATATAGAACACAAACACCACACACACACACACACACACACACACACACACACACACACACACACACACACACACACACACACACACACACACACACACACACACACACACAGCATCAGTCTACCCACCACAACGAAAACAGACAGGCTTCTCTGCTCTCTTTCCCTGTTAACTAAATGTACTATCTCTAACCTTATAAAAACATGTCCAAAACCTTCAGACACATTGTTTTCCAGTGACTTTATAAACCATTCTATTGTTATTGTACCTTTATTGTACCAGGCAGGACAGTTAAGAACAAATTCATATGTTCAATGAAGGCCTACCGGGGAACAGTGGGTTAACTGCCTTAATCAGGGGCAGAACAACAGATTTTTTTTACCTTGTCAGCTGTGGGGATTCAATCTTGCAACCTTCAGGTTACGAGTCCAACGCCCTAACCACTAGGCCCTAACCACTAGGCCCTAACCACTAGGCCCTAACCACTAGGCCCTAACCACTAGGCGCTAACCACTAGGCCCTAACCACTAGGCCCTAACCACTAGGCCCTAACCACTAGGCTACCTGCCGCTCTGAGTTACTCCTTGACGTGAAAAGCTTTTTTTGTGAATAAGGTGATAAGGGCCGACATTAAAACACGGGTGTCTGCATTTACTGTTCATGAAGATGATTGATCAGAATGAACATAATATCCTGCTAACATACAGAGTAGATCTATTGTCCAGACTGCTCAAATGACCCCTTTTTAGGAGACGAATAATACAATGTTAAGTCCCATCGGGGTAAAAGGAGTAGGGAGAACACTGTAGCTTTTACCATACAATTAGAATGAACTTCTGTGAGCTTTACTTTACACCTCTACAACATGTATCCTCTACGGTAGTAATATTATGACATTAGTGTGGCGTTGTTTAAATAGCAAGTACGGTGAACCTGAAGAAAATAAACTGTTATTTGTTGTTTTAGTTTTATGTACTTTTGTGTATGTAGATGTATAGATTTACATGTGATAGTTCTGGGAACTGAGCTTTACAGTAGTGATCCATGGATGAATGGCAAACACAATGAACAGGTGGCGTTAATGTTAAGATATACTCTAATCATTTAAAGGGAAGTTTACAACTACAAGAATCACATCAGATTAATTGAATTACACCGATATATTACACCATTAGGCTATACAATGATACTATTTTTTTTTTTAAACACATGGACCTAAAGTTACACTGGTTAAACCTACTGAAATAACAGTAATGAAAACCTTCATTGTGATGCAATTATGAGAAAAAAAATGAGATCTTGGTTTTTTTTTTTTTTTGTCGGGAAACGACTGTCCGTTTTCTATTGGCTGGCTGCTAAAAAAATAAATCACTTTTTTTATCATAAAGCACAGACAGATGAATTCCCTCACTACACAGTGAAAACTATTTGTATATATTTGTTTTTACATAAACAGAAATGAAAGTGCTTTGATGTAAATCAATTAGCCCTGATCGCACGATATATTGGTGTATTGTGTTGCATTGGGTGGCTTCCCACACTCTGCCGGTTTCGTCCAACCACTCACGGACTAAAGTCGGTTGCCCACTAACGGAATGAACGGCGGTTCGTATTGACCTGTTTCACAACAAGTTATCAATAACATATGAAAGTTAAAGTAGCCTATATTTTATTATGTCGATGATGTTGAAACCAACTCATGAAGTTATTGAATGTGGTGTCTTCATTTGCGTAGGTTCTTATCTCTTTCTAATCTCTAAACTCACGTGACTATTATTGTCCCCCCCCCAAAAAGAAAAATATAACAAAAAATACACGATTTGGTTGAAAACAGATGCTTGTGGGTTTGGGTTGACTCTAGATTATAGCCTGAATTTATTAACAAATTGAGTTGACAATGCAGACAGCAGAATTGGGAAATCAATAGCGCAATGTCGAGCGTAGCGAAACTCTTTTACGCATAGCGCAACAATGTACATCTAAATGGAGTTCACAGAGAAGTCTTACTAAACGATACGATGTTACCATAATATGTTATCAATTCACCTGACAACAACACTCGGCTAAGTAACGGAAATAGAAACCTTTACATTTGGAAGTGGCAGGATCATTTCAGGTTAATCACATTACAAGTTATTACGGCTGGCGCGTTTCACTGTTTTAACCGCTCAACACAACGCATCCAACACCAAGTCAAAAAATAAATAGTTTGACCGATTTATTTATAAGAATGAAAGAAAAGTCAAGTGTGACACGATGTAAACACAGAGAATCGGAACGACAACCAGTGTAACAACGTAGTGTACCTGACGTAAATTTAAACACAGAAAGACAGGTTGCATTTACAATTTTATAAAATTATAATATACATATATAATTTCGTCTTACCTTTATAGGCTTCTCCTCGAACCGTTAACAACAAGCTGATGGCAGCTAATAGCCAATGTCTAACTTTATCCATGTCGACACGGAGCCGTTGTGTTTAACCCCCGGTATCGGGTCTAACTGGAGAGAGAAACTCGGATTTTCTTCAGTATGTCACAAGTTAGATTTCAGCCTCCCCTATAGCCTACTTTACATCTAACCGACGGATGATATTTTAACAAGTCGTCCTCTTCTCTTTCCCTCGTTGCTTGCAGTTGGTTCAGTGAGAGTCCAACGGTTTCTCCTCGTCGACTTCCAACAGACTTGGCACCGTCGGAGAGAGCAATCGAGAGACTGGTTTTACGCGGGGAAGAGAGAGTGGTGGTTACGTTTCCCGAGAGCTCTCTGCCTGTCCGCTCTCTCTCTCTCTCTCTCCTCTCTCTGTCTCTCTCTTTCTCCTCTCTCTGTCTCTCTCTCTCTCTCTTTCTCCTCTCTCTGTCTCTCTCTCTCTTTCTCCTCTCTCTGTCTCTCTCTCTATCTCTCTTTCTCCTCTCTCTCCTATCTCTCCCTCCTCTCTCCTCTCTCTCTCTCTCCTCTCTCTCTCTCCTCTATCTCTCTCCCTTTCTCTCTCCTCTCCCTATCTCTCTCTCTCTCCTTTCTCTTATCTCTCTCTCCCCTATCTCTCTTTCTCCCCCCTCTCTCTCTCTCTCTCCTCTATCTATCCTCTCTCTCTTTCTGGTAGAGTGTGTATTGGAGCTCTGACTGAATTACTAAATGTGCTGGCACGCGCCAGGCAAAAGCTGAGGAATTCACTGGTAACGCGGGAACGGGTGGTGTCCCTGTCCCCTCCTCCTTCTTCTCTTCAATGTTATTACTGGTCACGCAGCTTGGCATCTGTCTAACGTTATCTACCTGCTTGTCTGTTTGCGAGAAAAGCAGCCTAACATGTCTCACGACCAAGGACACGGGGAGATGGCAAACAAACCAAAAAGATAGAATATTAAAAACATACAATAGTTGTCTGTACAGTAACCTTAATGTTCTGCTCAGCCTCATTCACCCCGCCTCCCGCCCCGCCCCCCTCATATTCCTAACTGAAACCTCTGTGTTCACCTTGTTCCAATTAGATCATCCTCTATGTTGTGACCCTTAGCCCTAATGTAGCACCATATGGCATAGCATGGATAATCACACAGACACAGCTTTTCCCATGTAGTAGTAGTTTATGCTTAATTAATAGGCCTAAAAGACAGTATTGATCCTCCTTTAGACTCACTGGATGACACGTGGTCTGTTTCCTGAAATGGCTCACTATCTCCTATGAATACTCCTCGGGATGATTTGATATCTCCTATGAATACCCCTATGGATGATTTGATATCTCCTATGAATACTCCTATGGATGATTTGATAATCCTTATGAATACTCCTATGGATGATTTGATATCTCCTATGAATACTCCTATGGATGATTTGATAATCCTTATGAATACTCCTATGGATGATTTGATATCTCCTATGAATACTCCTATGGATGATTTGATATCTCCTATGAATACTCCTATGGATGATTTGATAATCCTTATGAATACTCCTATGGATGATTTGATATCTCCTATGAATACTCCTCGGGATGATTTGATATTCCCTATGAATACCCCTATGGATGATTTGATATCTCCTATGAATACCCCTATGGATGATTTGATATCTCCTATGAATACTCCTATGGATGATTTGATATCTCCTATGAATACCCCTATGGATGATTTGATCATCCTTATGAATACTCCTATGGATGATTTGATATTCCCTATGAATACTCCAATGGATGATTTGATATTCCCTATGAATACTCCAATGGATGATTTGATATCTCCTATGAATACCCCTATGGATGATTTGATCATCCTTATGAATACTCCTATGGATGATTTGATATTCCCTATGAATACCCCTATGGATGATTTGATATTCCCTATGAATACCCCTATGGATGATTTGATATCTCCTATGAATACTCCTATGGATGATTTGATATCTCCTATGAATAACCCTAGGGATGATTTTGAAGAAGTGATGCATATTGCAGACCAACTCCCTAAAACATCTCCAAATGTAGGCCATTCATTTACATCATGATATGTTCTAATTCAATCCAAGGGCATACCAAACATATTGTTCCATTAATATAGTATTTTTTATACACCTATTTTCTACTGAGAGGTGTCTGTCCCAAACCCTGACTCCTAAATGTCACATTATTTCTACTGAGAGGTGTCTGTCCCAAACCCTGACTCCTAAACTTCACGTTATTTCTACTGAGAGGTGTCTGTCCCAAACCCTGACTCCTAAACTTCATGTTATTTCTACTGAGAGGTGTCTGTCCCAAACCCTGACTCCTAAACGTCATGTTATTTCTACTGAGAGGTGTCTGTCCCAAACCCTGACTCCTAAACTTCATGGTGTTTCTACTGAGAGGTGGTTGTCCCAAACCCTGACTACCACCTGAGCTACAGAGGACCACCATGTGGGAGGTGGACAAGTGCACAATTCAGGAAAAAAAGTGTAGAGTTTTGTGATGTATAATCAACAGGGGGACTCCCACCCTCCAAGAGCATCAGACATTGACATCTATTTGGCCAAAACATAATGTACCTTCTAACAATTGAAGAAAGAGCCCATAGATTCCCGATCTTTTGGTCTTCAACCCACCCAAGACCACGTACATTTGTTCCCCTCCAGAGGAAGTGCCGCCACCATTTTTTGACCTAATTCCTCTCCTAGTGCGGAACTGCTTGTTCAGTTTCATCCTCCAAAACACCGACGTATGAGTCCTTATAAATATTGATTGATTAACTGGGCGGGAATATCTCCCTTTCTCTGCGTGTAAACAAAACAAAACAACAACGAAAACAGGGTCAGGGAAGCTTCGCTAATAGCCGCTAATAGCTTCGCTAATAGCTTCGGTAATAGCTTCGCTAATACCTTCGCTAATAGTTTTCGCTAATACCTTCGCTAATAGCTACGGTGCACAGCTGGAGAACCATCGACTCCCTCTCATGCAACGGAATTGAATGATCATGAATACAGAGTTTAGCGGTAATACTGGAGTTTCGTCAGCGACGCAAGAGAATGACTAACCTACTCCTGGACCAATAAAGCTAGAAAGCTAGCCAGCCAGGTAGATACCAGTCACTATTAACAACGGTGAAAAATTGGTTCCAAAGTTTTTTCAAGCATGAGTACCTGTAACTATGCTAGCTAGCTAGCATTCAGCTGTTTTTCTGAAAACCTCATTATCTGAAGAGTAAAGGTTAGGTAGTTGCTAGCTAGCTAGCATTCAGCTGTTTTTCTGAAAACCTCATTATCTGAAGAGTAAAGGTTAGGTAGTTGCTAGCTAGCCAGCATTCAGCTGTTTTTCTGAAAACCTCATTACTCTGAAGAGTAAAGGTTAGGTAGTAGGTAGCTGGAACAACCTAGCTGTAATGTTTACAAATATCCTCACTAGCTGGCTACTAGACGACCAATATAACAGTTGGCCCTGAAGGCTTTTTTTTTTATAGGGAGCCAAGGAAAGCACCTCTTGCCTGTATCAGTGATGAACACTAGCTACAATGTGGAAAAAACAAATATGACAATAACAATACAATAGGTCAACTTCTTGTACATTGTTGTGACGAGCCGGTGCCCTTACAATAAGGCTGACACTTGGTCAAATCATAATTCATGTTATATTCCAAATACATTGCATATCAATAAACATCACTACAATGTGCCGTCAGGGTGGCCTAGTGGTTAGAGCGTTGGACAGGGTAACCGGAAATTTGCAAGATTACATTCCCGAGCTGACAAGGTAAAAATTTGTCGTTCTGCCCCTGAACAAGGCATTTAAACTCACTGTTCCTAGGCCGTCATTGAAAATAAGAATTTGTTCTTAATTAACTGACTTAACTGCCTAGTAAAATAAATAAAAATGTGTGTATGCTAATTCTACAGTACGTTACTTTTGTATTTACTTTGTATTATCAACCGTCATCTAGATATTACACTGTTGATGTGTCTGGACGACAACATTTACTAGTTAGCTTGTATTCTCTAAACAATCAAATCAAATCGAATTTATTTATATAGCCCTTCGTACATCAGCAAGCAATGCAGGTGTAGAAGCATTGTCGAAGCATTGTTAACAATGACACCAGTGTTCCTGTACCAGAACGGGTATTCTGTACGAGGAGGAGGTGGTGGCTTGTTGGAAAACAGGCTTGGTTCTAACTGCAGAGGTGTATATGCATTTGTCATTATGTCTGTCTCGAGGTTCAGTCCATACCAGTCACTATTGTGATGTTCTCAGTTTAGCCCAGAGATCAGAATCAGGCAGGGATTCTCTTTCTGTATACAGTCAAGACAGTGCTGTCAAGTTCCTACCCATCCTGTGTAGATCAATGACAGGCTGAAGCCGGCCCTGATTGTCCAGTCTTGCAGTCCTCACATCTTCTACTCTATTTCACCTGGGTGGTGGAGGGATTTTTAGAAGGATCGATAAACAAACTGTCATGGACTGCTGAAAATGTGGTCAATTTAGGATCTGATTGGCTGTTTTTTGGAGAGGGAGAATATCTCTCTGTTTTCTGGGCTTGTGTGAGTCACAAATGTGATTGACAGTGACACACCTTTGCACGCTACTCAAATGAATTTGTACACTGCAATTTTCTGGGCAAACAAATCAAATGTTAATGGTCACGTACACATGGTTAGCAGATGTTAATGCTTGTGCTTCTAGTCCCAGAGTTAGTGAATAGTCAACTTGTCTGTCTATCATGGATCAACGTATAGCTTCATTTATAGGAACTTGAAGATGACATTGCCATGGAGAGGAAGACATTTGTCTGATTGTTTTACTTGTGCAGGCAGAGCAGAAGGAGGCTACATGTACTATAGGCAAATACTAAGTGCAATATTCATTCTCATTCTCACAGAAGTACAACATAGGCCAGGCTCTAACTTATTTATTTGTTTTTATTGAAGTCAGTTAAGAACAAAATCTTATTGACAATGACAGCCTTGTTCAGGGGAATAATGACAGATTTTTACGTTGTCAGCCCGGGGATTCGATCTAGCAATCTTTTGGTTACTGGCCCAACGCTCTAACCACTAGGCTACCTACCACCTCTCCACTCTAACCACTAGGCTACCTGCCGCTTCTACACTCTAACCACTAGGCTACCTACCGCCTCTACACTCTAACCACTAGACTACCCTGCCGCCTCTACACTCTAACCACCAGGCTACCTACCGCCTCTACACTCTAACCACTAGGCTACCTGCCGCCTCTACAATCTAACCACTAGGCTACCTACCGCCTCTACACTCTAACCACTAGACTACCCTGCCGCCTCTACACTCTAACCACTAGGCTACCTGCCACCTCTACACTCTAACCACTAGGCTACATGCCCCCCCTACACTCTAACCACTAGGCTACCTGCCACCTCTACACTCTAACCACTAGGCTACCTGCCACCTCTACACTCTAACCACTAGGCTACCTACCGCCTCTACACTCTAACCACTAGGCTACATGCCGCCCCGCCAGTCTACCTGCCGCCTCTACACTCTAACCACTAGGCTACCTACCACCTCTACACTCTAACCACTAGGCTACATGCCGCCCCTACACTCTAACCACTAGGCTACCTACCACCTCTACACTCTAACCACTAGGCTACATGCCGCCCCTACACTCTAACCACTAGGCTACCTACCACCTCTACACTCTAACCACTAGGCTACATGCCGCCCCATGTTTCCTCATTTCCCAGCTATAATGCCTTGCATTACGCCTGGGAAGAAAACATTTGCTCAACTTGCCATTGGCTCGACTTACCTACACAGCTACAATGATGCAATTTCATGCTCGGTTTAGGACATATAATGGTTTATAGAGACCCCAACTGATGTATAGAACAATCTTAAGTACCTACTTTGGTTTAGATACAAGCATCATGAAACACAATACATTCATTTGACTTGGTGAAAAATCTTGACCAAATTTGCTGCCACTTTTTCCATGTGGTTTCCTCCTTCACAGACTCCATGAAATGATGACCTCTTCATGATGGTTTCCATAGAAACAAGGGTACTCAACATACCCCACTCTCCCCTACTGGTGAAGAAGTGACTTACTCACTGAGCTATATAGGAACTTACTTCATATTAACTTCACCACACAGTTAGCTAGCTAGCTAGTCAAACTTGTATAGCTAGTTAGTTGTTAGTGACCCATAGGTCTTTTCTTGCTGCGGGTACATAATAATATAATAATGCATTATAACAATGTGTCTTAGCTGTGTTGACATTTCACCTATTCCACTTCATCCACTTTTGACATTAGCTACATCGCTTAGTTATCCAGCTAATGTTAGCTACAACCTCCTGAGAAGTACGCAAATGTTACCACGGTAGCTGTGTTAGCCTGGCCAGGCTGGTTCCTTCACACACTGGCTTCCATGGCGATGGGAACGTCAGTAGCTAATCACAAAGCTTGCTAGATGAGCTATTTATTTATTTATTTTTACTCACCATTATTTCATCATCAGCCCAACAACTCCTGGTCGAAGTGCATCGCAGAGATAAGTAATGATTCCACATGTAGGTAGTTCCAAATAACCCCACCGTCATTGAAAATAAGAATTTGTTCTTAACTGACTTGCCTGGTAAAATAAATAAAAAATAAATAAAAATGCATAAGTGATTAAAATCAATCAAGTTTCATATTCAAACAACCGAGAACAATTGAGAATCATTTATTTAAATTCAATGTTTTGAAAACAGGTTAAATATATATGTTATATATATAGGTTTTTATTATGTTGTTTATTTGTAATGTAAATACATTGCATCTTTAATAGAAGGTTAATCAAAATTATCTGTACTGTGCAGTTCTCCCTTTACTGCAACTCTTACAATGTTTTGGTAGTGGGATGGTAAGGAATTCGGGTACATATTTAAAATACACACACACACACACACACACACACACACACACACACACACACACACACACACACACACACACACACACACACACACACACACACACACACACACACACACACACCAGCTGTGCCAAAAGGTGTCGAGGGAAATGAAGAATGCAATCTCTGAAAACCTCAAATTTAATTGGCTACTAAATATACAGTAGCAGTCAAACATTTATAACATTTGTCTCCAGAAAATATATTTCAGATTCTTCAAAGTAGCCACCCTTTGTCTTGATGACAGCTTTGCACACGCTTGGCATTCTCTCAACCAGCTTCATGAGGTCGTCACCTTGAATATATTTCAATTAACAGGTCTGCTTTTTTAAAAGTTAATTTGTGGAATTTCTTTCCTTCTTAAATGCGTTTGAGACAATCAGTTGCATTGTGACAAGGTAGGGAGTATAGAGCCATATTTGGTAAAAGACCATGTCAAAGAGAAATGACTGTCCTTTAAGACATGAAGGTCAATCAATCCGGAAAATGTCAAGGACTTTGAACGTTTCTTATAGTCGCAAAAAACATCAAGCACTATGATGAAACTGGCTCTCATGAGGACCGCCACAGGAAAGGAAGACCCAGAGTTACCTCTGCTGCAGAGGATAAGTTCATTAGAGTTAACTGTCTCTCATGAGGACCGCCACAGGAAAGGAAGACCTAGAGTTACCTCTGCTGCAGAGGATAAGTTCATTAGTTACCTGTCTCAGAAATTCCAGCCCAAATAAATGCTTCACAGAGTTCAAGTAACAGACACATCTCAACCTTAACTGTTCAAAGGAGACTGCGTGAATCAGGCCTTCACGGTCAAATTACTGCAAAGAAACCACTACTAAAGGACACTAATAATAAGAAGAGACTTGCTTGGGCCAAGAAACACAAGCATTGGACATTAGACCAATAGAATTTGAGATTTTTGGTTCCAACCGCTGTGTCTTTGTGAGACTCAGAGTACGTGAAGGGATGTTCTCTGCATGTGTGGTTCCCACCGGGAAGCATGGAAGAGGTGCTGGTGTCGGGGTGCTTTGCTGGTGACATTGTTAGTGATTTATTTAGAATTCAAGGCACACTTAACCAGCATGGCTACCACAACATCCTGCAGCGATACGCCATCCCATCTGCACCCAACACACCTCCAGGCTTGTAAGGGCTATTTGACCAAGAAGGTCAAATAGCCCAATGTGTCCTTCTGTAGCTCAGTTTGTAGAGCATGGCGCTTGTAACGCCAGGGTAGTGGGTTCGATCCCCGGGACCACCCATACGTAGAATGTATGCACACATGACTTTAAGTCGCTTTGGATAAAAGCGTCTGCTAAATGGCATATATTATATAAGGAGAGTGAATGCATCAGATGACCTGACAACCATGCCAATCACCTGACCTCAGCCCAATTGAGATGGTTTGGGATGAGTTGGACTGCAGAGTGAAGGAAAAGCAGCCAACAAGTGCTCAGCATATGTGGGAACTCCTTCAAGACAGTTGGAAAAGCACTCCAGGTGCTTGTGGAGAAAGCTGTCATCAAGGAAAAGGGTGTCTACTTTGAAGAATCTCAAATATAAAATGTATTTAGATTTGTTTAACACCTTTTTGGTTGCTACATAATTCCCTAGGTGTTATTTCATCGTTTTGATGTCTTCACTATTATTCTATAATATAGTAAAATAGTAAAAATAAAGAGAAACCCTGGAATGAGAAGGGGTGTCCAATCTTATGACTGGCACTGTATACCCAAAAGTCAAATAAATATATATACAGTGCCTTGCGAAAGTATTCGGCCCCCTTGAACTTTGAGACCTTTTGCCACATTTCAGGCTTCAAACATAAAGATATAAAACTGTATTGTTTTGTGAAGAATCAACAACAAGTGGGACACAATCATGAAGTGGAACGACATTTATTGGATATTTCAAACTTTTTTAACAAATCAAAAACTGAAAAATTGGGCGTGCAAAAGGTCGCAAAGTTCAAGGGGGCCGAATACTTTCGCAAGGCACTGTATATACTAAATATATAAGCAATGATAGGGAGACTTTTGGAATGCACACAGCACCTGCTGAAGATCCTGCTCTTTGATATCTCCCACTCAAAAACAATATAAATCTGTGACAATGTGTTCGTCTGTGTGTAAACAGGATGCAATACAACTATAATGTATGACTTTATTACAATCGAGACATGGAGAACAGTGGGGTCCTGACACACACACACACACACACACACACACACACACACACACACACACACACACACACACACACACACACACACACACACACACACACACACACACACACACACACACACACACACACACACACACACAGAATGTGGAGAACAGTGGGGATCTGATTGTGTAATTTACTATAATGATTGGAGAGACGCCTCACCACATTGGTTCTGTGTCTCTGGCTGTGATAATATGGTGTGATGCACACCCGGCACACCCGGGACCCCCCCCCACACACACACACACAATTATTCGCTAAACCCCTTGACTCTTTCCAACCAGAACCATGTGGCTATCAGCCGTAGAGTCAGGTGGTTGAGATGTGTGTTTTTTTTTTTTCTTTCTTCTTCTTCTCCCTTTTGGGAGGTTGATTATGTGTGATTGAGCAAAGAGATGGGGGAAAAATAAGGCATAGGGTATGTCCCAAATAGAAGCATATTCCTTTATGTAGTGATACGAGGCCGTGGTCAGTAGTGCACCAATGAATAGCGTGTCGTTTGGGATGGGACCATATTCATTATAAATGAATACCATGTCAATTCACTGATTGGGAGAATTTTGACACGAGATTCAGAGAATTGGTAAGTAAAAACATTTGACATTTTCACACTCGGATAGTCTCTGAAACACTGCTGAAAACACATTTTCACACTCGGTTAGTCTCTGAAACACTGCTGAAAACACATTTTTTCTGAAACACTGCTGAAAACACATTTACACACTCGGTTAGTCTCTGAAACACTGAAACACTGCTGAAAACACATTTTCACACTCGGATAGTCTCTGAAACACTGCTGAAAACACATTTTCACACTCGGATAGTCTCTGAAACACTGCTGAAAACACATTTTCACACTCGGATAGTCTCTGAAACACTGCTGAAAAGACATTTTCAACACTGAAACACTGAAAACACATTTTCACACTCGGATAGTCTCTGAAACACTGCTGAAAACACATTTTCACACTCGGTTAGTCTCTGAAACACTGCTGAAAACACATTTTAACACTCGGTTAGTCTCTGAAACACTGCTGAAAACACATTTTCACACTCGGTTAGTCTCTGAAACACTGCTGAAAACACATTTTCACACTCGGATAGTCTCTGAAACACTGCTGAAAACACATTTTCACACTCGGATAGTCTCTGAATCACTGCTGAAAACACATTTTCACACTCTGGTAGTCTCTGAAATCTCTGCTGTTCGATATGTCCCCCCTCAGGAAGGACACAAATCCATGAATTTATTTTGTTTGTTCGGCAGGCAAATGTTCAATGATAATTGGCATAAATAGTAACTGCTAGCTAGCCACACCGACGATAACCATTTCTCAGTAACACATGATTCAGAAACAACGCAAACCTTTGAAGAAATATACTTCTGAAACTATATTTAAAACTTGAACCTGTTGTGGCATAAGTCGTAACTGCTAGCTAGCTAGCTAGCCGCCGCAAAGATTACAATGATGTCTTTTTAACACGTGTCACCTGTGCCCTCTGTAACGTACATACTCTAATCACACACCTGGTGTAGTATGGGGCGGCAGGGTAGCCTGGTGGTTAGAGCGTTAGAGCGTTGGACTAGTAACCGAAAGGTTGCAAGTTCGAATCCCTGAGCTGACAAGGTACAAATCTGTCATTCTGCCCCTGAACAGGCAGTTAACCCACTGTTCCTAGGCCGTCATTGAAAATAAGAATGTGTTCTTAGCTGACTTGCCTAGTTAAATAAAGGTAAAATAAAAATAAAATAAAAAAAGTACCCAAATCAAGTTGATTGCCAGGCTTTGTTTTGATCTGGAGTCTTTGCTAAAGGTCCCAGTGCATAACCTGATTGATCCGATCTGCCATGTCGATGATCTAGGATCCCTTTTTTTATCCCTTTTTTATATATCATAATATATTCTGATTTATATGAACAACTGTTCCTAGATCAGCACTCCTGCTCTGAGACTCTTGAATACAGGCTTTTTATAAATCATAATAAATTCTGATTATATGAACAACTGATCCTAGATCAGCACTCCTGCTCTAAGACCCTTGAATACCATGTAGACGTGTTCATAGCAGCTTCTTTTATTTGACCGGGTAAAGCATGTTTACTTTAACTGGGAGCCATTGGTAAACGAGGATTTTTACAGAGTAACCATTCATATAATTATATATGACCTTTTTGTGATGCTGTAACACAAGGACAAAGAGTGGCAGCCAACAGATGAGCTAGAGCACTTGTAACCCCGTGGTATAAGGGAAAGTGGGGTTAGTTGAGCCAAAGTATGTTGATGAACCCTCGTTTCTAAGAAAACCATATACAGCATATTTTAGGAAGCGGTCATCATTTTCATGGATTCTGTGAAGGAATAAACCACATGAGAAAAGTGGTTAGTTAAGTTAGGACCAAAAAAAAATGATTTTCACAAAGTCAAATGCATTTATTGTGTTTCATGATGCTTGTATCTTAACCAATGTAGATAATGTTAAGATTGTTCTATATATGTCAGTTTGGATCTCTATAATCTTAAATATGAGGTTCTGAGGCCAATAGCAAGTTGAGCAAGTTGAAGTTTTTTTACAAGGCGTTATCGCTGGGATTTGAGGTAGACCAGTCCCTGTTACGTTAATAAAAGTGTTTTTTTTTTTTTAAATAACAAAGTGTATGTTCTGCGATAAGCTATAAATTATATATAATAAATATAAATGTTATAAATATTCCTAAAATGATTAAAAGACAAAGTGATGGTGTTTGGGACTTTAAAAAGTGGTGGTAATATTTAATACAGTACAGAAACGTGCAGACAGCTAAATTAACCCTGTCCTGTGGGTCAATTAACCCTGTCCTGTCCTGTGGGTCAATTTACCCTGTCCTGTCCTGTGGGTCAATTTACCCTGTCCTGTCCTGTGGGTCAATTAACCCTGTCCTGTCCTGTGGGTCAATTAACCCTGTCCTGTGGGTGAATTTACCCTGTCCTGTGGGTGAATTTACCCTGTCCTGTGGGTCAATTTACCCTGTCCTGTGGGTCAATTTACCCTGTCCTGTGGGTCAATTTACCCTGTCCTGTCCTGTAGGTCAATTTACCCTGTCCTGTCCTGTGGGTCAATTAACCCTGTCCTGTGGGTCAATTAACCCTGTCCTGTGGGTCAATTAACCCTGTCCTGTGGGTCAATTTACCCTGTCCTGTGGGTCAATTAACCCTGTCCTGTTGGTCAATTTACCCTGTCCTGTCCTGTGGGTCAACTAACCCTGTCCTGTGGGTCAATTTACCCTGTCCTGTGGGTCAATTAACCCTGTCCTGTGGGTCAATTTACCGTGTCCTGTCCTGTGGGTCAATTAACCCTGTCCTGTGGGTCAATTTACCCTGTCCTGTGGGTCAATTTACCCTGTCCTGTGGGTCAATTTACCCTGTCCTGTGGGACAATTTACCCTGTCCTGTGGGACAATTTACCCTGTCCTGTGGGACAATTTACCCTGTCCTGTGGGTCCTGTCCTGTGGGTCAATTTACCCTGTCCTGTCCTGTGGGTCAATTAACCCTGTCCTGTGGGTCAATTTACCCTGTTCCTGGTGGGTCAAATTACCCTGTCCTGTGGGTCAATTTACCCTGTCCTGTCCTGTGGGTCAATTTACCCTGTCCTGTCCTGTGGGTCAATTAACCCTGTCCTGTGGGTCAATTTACCCTGTCCTGTGGGTCAATTTACCCTGTCCTGTCCTGTGGATCAATTAACCCTGTCCTGTCCTGTGGGTCAATTTACCCTGTCCTGTGGGTCAATTTACCCTGTCCTGTGGGTCAATTTACCCTGTCCTGTGGGTCAATTAACCCTGTCCTGTGGGTCAATTTACCCTGTCCTGTCCTGTGGGTCAACTAACCCTGTCCAGTGGGTCATTTTACCCTGTCCTGTGGGTCAATTAACCCTGTCCTGTGGGTCAATTTACCCTGTCCTGTCCTGTGGGTCAATTAACCCTGTCCTGTGGGTCAATTTACCCTGTCCTGTGGGTCAATTTACCCTGTCCTGTGGGTCAATTTACCCTGTCCTGTGGGTCAATTTACCCTGTCCTGTGGGTCAATTTACCCTGTCCTGTCCTGTGGGTCAATTTGCCCTGTCCTGTCCTGTGGGTCAATTAACCCTGTCCTGTGGGTCAATTTACCCTGTCCTGTGGGTCAATTAACCCTGTCCTGTGGGTCAATTTACCCTGTCCTGTGGGTCAATTAACCCTGTCCTGTGGGTCAATTTACCCTGTCCTGTGGGTCAATTAACCCTGTCCTGTGGGTCAATTAACCCTGTCCTGTTGGTCAATTTACCCTGTCCTGTCCTGTGGGTCAACTAACCCTGTCCTGTGGGTCAATTTACCCTGTCCTGTGGGTCAATTAACCCTGTCCTGTGGGTCAATTTATCGTGTCCTGTCCTGTGGGTCAATTAACCCTGTCCTGTGGGTCAATTTACCCTGTCCTGTGGGACAATTTACCCTGTCCTGTGGGACAATTTACCCTGTCCTGTGGGACAATTTACCCTGTCCTGTGGGACAATTTACCCTGTCCTGTGGGTAAATTTACCCTGTCCTGTGGGTCAATTTACCCTGTCCTGTGGGTCAATTTACCCTGTCCTGTGGGACAATTTACCCTGTCCTGTGGGACAATTTACCCTGTCCTGTGGGTCAATTTACCCTGTCCTGTGGGTCAATTTACCCTGTCCTGTGGGTCAATTTACCCTGTCCTGTGAGTGCATTTACCCTGTCCTGTGAGTCAATTTACCCTGTCCGTGTCCTGTCCTGTGGGTCAATTAACCCTGTCCTGTGGGTCAATTTACCCTGTCCTGTGGGACAATTTACCCTGTCCTGTGGGACAATTTACCCTGTCCTGTGGGACAATTTACCCTGTCCTGTGGGTCAATTTACCCTGTCATGTGGGTCAATTTACCCTGTCCTGTGGGTCAATTTACCCTGTCCTGTGGGACAATTTACCCTGTCATGTGGGACAATTTACCCTGTCCTGTGGGACAATTTACCCTGTCCTGTGGGTCAATTTACCCTGTCCTGTGGGTCAATTTACCCTGTCCTGTGAGTGCATTTACCCTGTCCTGTGAGTCAATTAACCCTGTCCTGTGGGTCAATTAACCCTGTCCTGTGGGTCAATTAACCCTGTCCTGTGGGTCAATTTACCCTGTCCTGTGGGTCAACTTACCCTGTGCTGTGAGTGCATTTACCCTGTCCTGTGGGTCAATTTACCCTGTCCTGTGGGTCAATTTACCCTGTCCTGTGGGTCAATTTACCCTGTCCTGTGGGTCAATTAACCCTGTCCTGTGGGTCAATTTACCCTGTCCTGTGGGTCAATTAACCCTGTCCTGTGGGTCAGCCTAATACCAATTTACCCTGTCCTGTGGGTCAATGTACCCTGTCCTGTGGGTCAATTTACCCTGTCCTGTGGGTCAATTTACCCTGTCCTGTCCTGTGGGTCAATTTACCCTGTCCTGTCCTGTGGGTCAATTAACCCTGTCCTGTGGGTCAATTAACCCTGTCCTGTGGGTCAATTAACCCTGTCCTGTGGGTCAATTTACCCTGTCCTGTGGGTCAATTTACCCTGTCCTGTGAGTCAATTTACCCTGTCCTGTCCTGTGGGTCAATTAACCCTGTCTTGTGGGTCAATTTACCCTGTCCTGTGGGTGAATTTACCCTGTCCTGTGGGTCAATTTACCCTGTCCTGTCCTGTGGGTCAATTTACCCTGTCCTGTCCTGTGGGTCAATTTACCCTGTCCTGTGGGTCAATTTACCCTGTCCTGTGGGTCAATTAACTCTGTCCTGTGGGTCAATTTACCCTGTCCTGTCCTGTGGGTCAATTAACCCTGTCCTGTGGGTCAATTTACCCTGTCCTGTGGGTCAATTTACCCTGTCCTGTGGGACAATTTACCCTGTCCTGTGGGACAATTTACCCTGTCCTGTGGGTGAATTTACCCTGTCCTGTGGGACAATTTACCCTGTCCTGTGGGTCAATTTACCCTGTCCTGTGGGTCAATTTACCCTGTCCTGTGGGTCAATTTACCCTGTCCTGTGAGTGCATTTACCCTGTCCTGTGAGTCAATTGTCCCTGTCCTGTGGGTCAATTTACCCTGTCCTGTGGGTCAATTTACCCTGTCCTGTGGGTCAATTTACCCTGTCCTGTGGGTCAATTTACCCTGTCCTGTGGGTCAATTTACCCTGTCCTGTGGGTCAATTTACCCTGTCCTGTGAGTGCATTTACCCTGTCCTGTGGGTCAATTTACCCTGTCCTGTGGGTCAATTTACCCTGTCCTGTGGGTCAATTTACCCTGTCCTGTGGGTCAATTTACCCCGTCCTGTGGGTCAATTAACCCTGTCCTGTGGGTCAATTAACCCTGTCCTGTGGGTCAGCCTAATACCAATTTACCCTGTCCTGTGGGTCAATTTACCCTGTTCCTGGTGGGTCAATTTACCCTGTCCTGTGGGTCAATTTACCCTGTCCTGTGGGTCAATTTACCCTGTCCTGTCCTGTGGGTCAATTTACCCTGTCCTGTCCTGTGGGTCAATTAACCCTGTCCTGTGGGTCAATTAACCCTGTCCTGTGGGTCAATTTACCCTGTCCTGTGGGTCAATTAACCCTGTCCTGTGGGTCAATTTACCCTGTCCTGTGGGTCAATTTACCCTGTCCTGTGGGTCAATTTACCCTGTCCTGTCCTGTGGGTCAATTTACCCTGTCCTGTGGGTCAATTTACCCTGTCCTGTGGGTCAATTAACCCTGTCCTGTGGGTCAATTTACCCTGTCCTGTCCTGTGGGTCAACTAACCCTGTCCAGTGGGTCATTTTACCCTGTCCTGTGGGTCAATTAACCCTGTCCTGTGGGTCAATTTACCCTGTCCTGTCCTGTGGGTCAATTTACCCTGTCCTGTGGGTGAATTTACCCTGTCCTGTGGGTGAATTTACCCTGTCCTGTGGGTCAATTTACCCTGTCCTGTGGGTCAATTTACCCTGTCCTGTCCTGTGGGTCAATTTGCCCTGTCCTGTCCTGTGGGTCAATTTGCCCTGTCCTTTCCTGTGGGTCAATTTGCCCTGTCCTGTCCTGTGGGTCAATTAACCCTGTCCTGTGGGTCAATTAACCCTGTCCTGTGGGTCAATTTACCCTGTCCTGTGGGTCAATTTACCTTGTCCTGTGGGTCAATTTACCCTGTCCTGTGGGTCAATTAACCCTGTCCTGTGGGTCAATTTACCCTGTCCTGTGGGTCAATTAACCCTGTCCTGTGGGTCAATTAACCCTGTCCTGTTGGTCAATTTACCCTGTCCTGTCCTGTGGGTCAACTAACCCTGTCCTGTGGGTCAATTTACCCTGTCCTGTGGGTCAATTAACCCTGTCCTGTGGGTCAATTTACCGTGTCCTGTCCTGTGGGTCAATTAACCCTGTCCTGTGGGTCAATTTACCCTGTCCTGTGGGACAATTTACCCTGTCCTGTGGGACAATTTACCCTGTCCTGTGGGACAATTTACCCTGTCCTGTGGGACAATTTACCCTGTCCTGTGGGTCAATTTACCCTGTCCTGTGGGTCAATTTACCCTGTCCTGTGGGACAATTTACCCTGTCCTGTGGGACAATTTACCCTGTCCTGTGGGACAATTTACCCTGTCCTGTGGGTCAATTTACCCTGTCCTGTGGGTCAATTTACCCTGTCCTGTGAGTGCATTTACCCTGTCCTGTGAGTCAATTAACCCTGTCCTGTGGGTCAATTAACCCTGTCCTGTGGGTCAATTAACCCTGTCCTGTGGGTCAATTTACCCTGTCCTGTGGGTCAATATACCCTGTCCTGTGAGTGCATTTACCCTGTCCTGTGGGTCAATTTACCCTGTCCTGTGGGTCAATTAACCCTGTCCTGTGGGTCAATTTACCGTGTCCTGTCCTGTGGGTCAATTAACCCTGTCCTGTGGGTCAATTTACCCTGTCCTGTGGGACAATTTACCCTGTCCTGTGGGACAATTTACCCTGTCCTGTGGGACAATTTACCCTGTCCTGTGGGTAAATTTACCCTGTCCTGTGGGTCAATTTACCCTGTCCTGTGGGACAATTTACCCTGTCCTGTGGGACAATTTACCCTGTCCTGTAGGTAAATTTACCCTGTCCTGTGGATCAATTTACCCTGTCCTGTGAGTGCATTTACCCTGTCCTGTGGGTCAATTAACCCTGTCCTGTGGGTCAATTAACCCTGTCCTGTGGGTCAATTAACCCTGTCCTGTGGGTCAATTTACCCTGTCCTGTGGGTCCATTTACCCTGTCCTGTGGGTCCATTTACCCTGTCCTGTGGGTCAATTTACCCCGTCCTGTGGGTCAATTAACCCTGTCCTGTGGGTCAATTAACCCTGTCCTGTGGGTCAGCCTAATACCAATTTACCCTGTCCTGTGGGTCAATTTACCCTGTTCCTGGTGGGTCAATTTACCCTGTCCTGTGGGTCAATTTACCCTGTCCTGTGGGTCAATTTACCCTGTCCTGTCCTGTGGGTCAATTTACCCTGTCCTGTCCTGTGGGTCAATTAACCCTGTCCTGTGGGTCAATTTACCCTGTCCTGTGGGTCAATTTACCCTGTCCTGTGGGTCAATTAACCCTGTCCTGTGGGTCAATTTACCCTGTCCTGTGGGTCAATTTACCCTGTCCTGTGGGTCAATTTACCCTGTCCTGTCCTGTGGGTCAATTTACCCTGTCCTGTGGGTCAATTTACCCTGTCCTGTGGGTCAATTAACCCTGTCCTGTGGGTCAATTTACCCTGTCCTGTCCTGTGGGTCAACTAACCCTGTCCAGTGGGTCATTTTACCCTGTCCTGTGGGTCAATTAACCCTGTCCTGTGGGTCAATTTACCCTGTCCTGTCCTGTGGGTCAATTTACCCTGTCCTGTGGGTGAATTTACCCTGTCCTGTGGGTGAATTTACCCTGTCCTGTGGGTCAATTTACCCTGTCCTGTGGGTCAATTTACCCTGTCCTGTCCTGTGGGTCAATTTGCCCTGTCCTGTCCTGTGGGTCAATTTGCCCTGTCCTTTCCTGTGGGTCAATTTGCCCTGTCCTGTCCTGTGGGTCAATTAACCCTGTCCTGTGGGTCAATTAACCCTGTCCTGTGGGTCAATTTACCCTGTCCTGTGGGTCAATTTACCTTGTCCTGTGGGTCAATTTACCCTGTCCTGTGGGTCAATTAACCCTGTCCTGTGGGTCAATTTACCCTGTCCTGTGGGTCAATTAACCCTGTCCTGTGGGTCAATTAACCCTGTCCTGTTGGTCAATTTACCCTGTCCTGTCCTGTGGGTCAACTAACCCTGTCCTGTGGGTCAATTTACCCTGTCCTGTGGGTCAATTAACCCTGTCCTGTGGGTCAATTTACCGTGTCCTGTCCTGTGGGTCAATTAACCCTGTCCTGTGGGTCAATTTACCCTGTCCTGTGGGACAATTTACCCTGTCCTGTGGGACAATTTACCCTGTCCTGTGGGACAATTTACCCTGTCCTGTGGGTAAATTTACCCTGTCCTGTGGGTCAATTTACCCTGTCCTGTGGGTCAATTTACCCTGTCCTGTGGGACAATTTACCCTGTCCTGTGGGACAATTTACCCTGTCCTGTGGGACAATTTACCCTGTCCTGTGGGTCAATTTACCCTGTCCTGTGGGTCAATTTACCCTGTCCTGTGAGTGCATTTACCCTGTCCTGTGAGTCAATTAACCCTGTCCTGTGGGTCAATTAACCCTGTCCTGTGGGTCAATTAACCCTGTCCTGTGGGTCAATTTACCCTGTCCTGTGGGTCAATATACCCTGTCCTGTGAGTGCATTTACCCTGTCCTGTGGGTCAATTTACCCTGTCCTGTGGGTCAATTAACCCTGTCCCGTGGGTCAATTTACCGTGTCCTGTCCTGTGGGTCAATTAACCCTGTCCTGTGGGTCAATTTACCCTGTCCTGTGGGACAATTTACCCTGTCCTGTGGGACAATTTACCCTGTCCTGTGGGACAATTTACCCTGTCCTGTGGGTAAATTTACCCTGTCCTGTGGGTCAATTTACCCTGTCCTGTGGGACAATTTACCCTGTCCTGTGGGACAATTTACCCTGTCCTGTAGGTAAATTTACCCTGTCCTGTGGATCAATTTACCCTGTCCTGTGAGTGCATTTACCCTGTCCTGTGGGTCAATTAACCCTGTCCTGTGGGTCAATTAACCCTGTCCTGTGGGTCAATTAACCCTGTCCTGTGGGTCAATTTACCCTGTCCTGTGGGTCCATTTACCCTGTCCTGTGGGTCCATTTACCCTGTCCTGTGGGTCAATTTACCCTGTCCTGTGGGTCAATTTACCCTGTCCTGTGGGTCAATTAACCCTGTCCTGTGGGTCAATTAACCCTGTCCTGTGGGTCAATTTACCCTGTCCTGTGAGTCAATTAACCCTGTCCTGTGGGTCAGCCTAATACCAATTTACCCTGTCCTGTGGGTCAATGTACCCTGTCCTGTGGGTCAATTTACCCTGTCCTGTCGGTCAATTTACCCTGTCCTGTCCTGTGGGTCAATTTACCCTGTCCTGTCCTGTGGGTCAATTAACCCTGTCCTGTGGGTCAATTTACCCTGTCCTGTGGGTCAATTAACCCTGTCCTGTGGGTCAATTTAACCTGTCCTGTGGGTCAATTTACCCTGTCCTGTGGGTCAATTAACCGTGTCCTGTGGGTCAATTTACCCTGTCCTGTGGGTCAATTTACCCTGTCCTGTGGGTCAATTTACCCTGTCCTGTGGGTCAATTTACCCTGTCCTGTGGGACAATTTACCCTGTCCTGTGGGTCAATTTACCCTGTCCTGTCCTGTGGGTCAATTAACCCTGTCCTGTGGGTCAATTTACCCTGTCCTGTGGGTCAATTTACCCTGTCCTGTGGGACAATTTACCCTGTCCTGTGGGACAATTTACCCTGTCCTGTGGGTGAATTTACCCTGTCCTGTGGGACAATTTACCCTGTCCTGTGGGACAATTTACCCTGTCCTGTGGGTCAATTTACCCTGTCCTGTGGGTCAATTTACCCTGTCCTGTGGGTCAATTTACCCTGTCCTGTGAGTGCATTTACCCTGTCCTGTGAGTCAATTGTCCCTGTCCTGTGGGTCAATTTACCCTGTCCTGTGGGTCAATTTACCCTGTCCTGTGGGTCAATTTACCCTGTCCTGTGGGTCAATTTACCCTGTCCTGTGGGTCAATTTACCCTGTCCTGTGGGTCAATTTACCCTGTCCTGTGGGTCAATTTACCCTGTCCTGTGGGTCAATTAACCCTGTCCCGTGGGTCAGCCTAATACTAATTTACCCTGTCCTGTGGGTCAATTTACCCTGTCCTGTGGGTCAATTAACCCTGTCCTGTGGGACAATTTACCCTGTCCTGTGGGACAATTTACCCTGTCCTGTTGGACAATTTACCCTGTCCTGTGGGTCAATTTACCCTGTCCTGTGAGTGCATTTACCCTGTCCTGTGGGTCAATTTACCCTGTCCTGTGGGTCAATTTACCCTGTCCTGTGGGTGAATTTACCCTGTCCTGTGGGTCAATTTACCCTGTCCTGTGGGTCAATTAACCCTGTCCTGTTGGTCAATTAACCCTGTCCTGTGGGTCAATTTACCCTGTCCTGTCCTGTGGGTCAATTTACCCTGTCCTGTTGGTCAATTTACCCTGTCCTGTCCTGTGGGTCAACTTACCCTGTCCTGTGGGTCAATTTTCCCTGTCTTGTCCTGTGGGTCAACTTACCCTGTCCTGTGGGTCAACTTACCCTGTCCTGTGGGTCAACTTACCCTGTCCTGTCCTGTGGGTCAATTTACCCTGTCCTGTGGGTCAACTTACCCTGTCCTGTCCTGTGGGTCAACTTACCCTGTCCTGTGGGTCAACTTACCCTGTCCTGTGGGTCAATTAACCCTGTCCTGTGGGTCAGCCTAATACCAATTTACCCTGTCCTGTGGGTCAATTTACCCTGTCCTGTGGGTCAATTTACCCTGTCCTGTCCTGTGGGTCAATTTACCCTGTCCTGTCCTGTGGGTCAATTAACCCTGTCCTGTGGGTCAATTTACCCTGTCCCTGTGGGTCAATTAACCCTGTCCTGTGGGTCAATTTACCCTGTTCTGTGGGTCAATTTACCCTGTCCTGTGGGTCAATTTACCCTGTCCTGTCCTGTGGGTCAATTAACCCTGTCCTGTGGGTCAATTTACCCTGTCCTGTGGGTCAATGTACCCTGTCCTGTGGGTCAATTAACCCTGTCCTGTCCTGTGGGTCAATGTACCCTGTCCTGTGGGTCAATTAACCCTGTCCTGTGGGTCAATTTACCCTGTCCTGTGGGTCAATTTACCCTGTCCTGTGGGTCAATTTACCCTGTCCTGTGGGACAATTTACCCTGTCCTGTGGGACAATTTACCCTGTCCTGTGGGTCAATTTACCCTGTCCTGTGGGACAATTTACCCTGTCCTGTGGGTCAATTTACCCTGTCCTGTGGGTCAATTTACCCTGTCCTGTGGGTCAATTTACCCTGTCCTGTGAGTGCATTTACCCTGTCCTGTGAGTCAATTTTCCCTGTCCTGTGGGTCAATTTACCCTGTCCTGTGGGTCAATTTACCCTGTCCTGTGGGTCAATTTACCCTGTCCCGTGGGTCAATTTACCCTGTCATGTGGGTCAATTTACCCTGTCCTGTCCTGTGGGTCAATTAACCCTGTCCTGTGGGTCAATTAACCCTGTCCTGTGGGTCAATTAACCCTGTCCTGTGGGTCAATTAACCCTGTCCTGTGGGTCAATTTACCCTGTCCTGTGGGTCAATTTACCCTGTCCTGTGGGTCAATTTACCCTGTCCTGTGGGTCAATTTACCCTGTCCTGTCCTGTGGGTCAATTAACCCTGTCCTGTGGGACAATTCACCCTGTCCTGTGGGTCAATTTACCCTGTCCTGTGGCTCAATTTACCCTGTCCTGTGGGTCAATTTACCCTGTCCTGTCCTGTGGGTCAATTAAACCTGTCCTGTGGGTCAATTTACCCTGTCCTGTGGGTCAATTAACCCTGTCCTGTGGGACAATTTACCCTGTCCTGTGGGACAATTCACCCTGTCCTGTGGGACAATTTACCCTGTCCTGTGGGTCAATTTACCCTGTCCCGTGGGTCAATTTACCCTGTCCCGTGGGTGAATTTACCCTGTCCTGTGGGTGAATTTACCCTGTCCTGTGGGTGAATTTACCCTGTCCTGTGGGTCAATTTACCCTGTCCTGTCCTGTGGGTCAACTTACCCTGTCCTGTGGGTCAATTTTCCCTGTCTTGTCCTGTGCGTCAACTTACCCTGTCCTGTGGGTCAACTTACCCTGTCCTGTGGGTCAACTTACCCTGTCCTGTCCTGTGGGTCAATTTACCCTGTCCTGTGGGTCAACTTACCCTGTCCTGTCCTGTGGGTCAACTTACCCTGTCCTGTGGGTCAACTTACCCTGTCCTGTCCTGTGGGTCAATTTACCCTGTCCTGTCCTGTGGGTCAATTAACCCTGTCCTGTGGGTCAATTTACCCTGTCCTGTGGGTCAATTAACCCTGTCCTGTGGGTCAATTTAACCTGTCCTGTCCTGTGGGTCAATTAACCCTGTCCTGTGGGTCAATTTACCCTGTCCTGTGGGTCAATTTACCCTGTCCTGTGGGTCAATTTACCCTGTCCTGTGGGTCAATTTACCCTGTCCTGTGGGACAATTTACCCTGTCCTGTGGGTCAATTTACCCTGTCCTGTCCTGTGGGTCAATTAACCCTGTCCTGTGGGTCAATTTACCCTGTCCTGTGGGTCAATTTACCCTGTCCTGTGGGACAATTTACCCTGTCCTGTGGGACAATTTACCCTGTCCTGTGGGTGAATTTACCCTGTCCTGTGGGACAATTTACCCTGTCCTGTGGGTCAATTTACCCTGTCCTGTGGGTCAATTTACCCTGTCCTGTGGGTCAATTTACCCTGTCCTGTGAGTGCATTTACCCTGTCCTGTGAGTCAATTGTCCCTGTCCTGTGGGTCAATTTACCCTGTCCTGTGGGTCAATTTACCCTGTCCTGTGGGTCAATTTACCCTGTCCTGTGGGTCAATTTACCCTGTCCTGTGGGTCAATTTACCCTGTCCTGTGGGTCAATTTACCCTGTCCTGTGGGTCAATTTACCCTGTCCTGTGGGTCAATTAACCCTGTCCCGTGGGTCAGCCTAATACTAATTTACCCTGTCCTGTGGGTCAATTTACCCTGTCCTGTGGGTCAATTAACCCTGTCCTGTGGGACAATTTACCCTGTCCTGTGGGACAATTTACCCTGTCCTGTTGGACAATTTACCCTGTCCTGTGGGTCAATTTACCCTGTCCTGTGAGTGCATTTACCCTGTCCTGTGGGTCAATTTACCCTGTCCTGTGGGTCAATTTACCCTGTCCTGTGGGTGAATTTACCCTGTCCTGTGGGTCAATTTACCCTGTCCTGTGGGTCAATTAACCCTGTCCTGTTGGTCAATTAACCCTGTCCTGTGGGTCAATTTACCCTGTCCTGTCCTGTGGGTCAATTTACCCTGTCCTGTTGGTCAATTTACCCTGTCCTGTCCTGTGGGTCAACTTACCCTGTCCTGTGGGTCAATTTTCCCTGTCTTGTCCTGTGGGTCAACTTACCCTGTCCTGTGGGTCAACTTACCCTGTCCTGTGGGTCAACTTACCCTGTCCTGTCCTGTGGGTCAATTTACCCTGTCCTGTGGGTCAACTTACCCTGTCCTGTCCTGTGGGTCAACTTACCCTGTCCTGTGGGTCAACTTACCCTGTCCTGTGGGTCAATTAACCCTGTCCTGTGGGTCAGCCTAATACCAATTTACCCTGTCCTGTGGGTCAATTTACCCTGTCCTGTGGGTCAATTTACCCTGTCCTGTCCTGTGGGTCAATTTACCCTGTCCTGTCCTGTGGGTCAATTAACCCTGTCCTGTGGGTCAATTTACCCTGTCCCTGTGGGTCAATTAACCCTGTCCTGTGGGTCAATTTACCCTGTTCTGTGGGTCAATTTACCCTGTCCTGTGGGTCAATTTACCCTGTCCTGTCCTGTGGGTCAATTAACCCTGTCCTGTGGGTCAATTTACCCTGTCCTGTGGGTCAATGTACCCTGTCCTGTGGGTCAATTAACCCTGTCCTGTCCTGTGGGTCAATGTACCCTGTCCTGTGGGTCAATTAACCCTGTCCTGTGGGTCAATTTACCCTGTCCTGTGGGTCAATTTACCCTGTACTGTGGGTCAATTTACCCTGTCCTGTGGGACAATTTACCCTGTCCTGTGGGACAATTTACCCTGTCCTGTGGGTCAATTTACCCTGTCCTGTGGGACAATTTACCCTGTCCTGTGGGTCAATTTACCCTGTCCTGTGGGTCAATTTACCCTGTCCTGTGGGTCAATTTACCCTGTCCTGTGAGTGCATTTACCCTGTCCTGTGAGTCAATTTTCCCTGTCCTGTGGGTCAATTTACCCTGTCCTGTGGGTCAATTTACCCTGTCCTGTGGGTCAATTTACCCTGTCCCGTGGGTCAATTTACCCTGTCCTGTGGGTCAATTTACCCTGTCCTGTGGGTCAATTAACCCTGTCCTGTGGGTCAATTTACCCTGTCCTGTGGGTCAATTTACCCTGTCCTGTGGGTCAATTTACCCTGTCCTGTGGGTCAATTTACCCTGTCCTGTGGGTCAATTTACCCTGTCCTGTCCTGTGGGTCAATTAACCCTGTCCTGTGGGACAATTCACCCTGTCCTGTGGGTCAATTTACCCTGTCCTGTGGGTCAATTTACCCTGTCCTGTGGGTCAATTTACCCTGTCCTGTCCTGTGGGTCAATTAAACCTGTCCTGTGGGTCAATTTACCCTGTCCTGTGGGTCAATTAACCCTGTCCTGTGGGACAATTTACCCTGTCCTGTGGGACAATTCACCCTGTCCTGTGGGACAATTTACCCTGTCCTGTGGGTCAATTTACCCTGTCCCGTGGGTCAATTTACCCTGTCCCGTGGGTGAATTTACCCTGTCCTGTGGGTGAATTTACCCTGTCCTGTGGGTGAATTTACCCTGTCCTGTGGGTCAATTTACCCTGTCCTGTCCTGTGGGTCAACTTACCCTGTCCTGTGGGTCAATTTTCCCTGTCTTGTCCTGTGCGTCAACTTACCCTGTCCTGTGGGTCAACTTACCCTGTCCTGTGGGTCAACTTACCCTGTCCTGTCCTGTGGGTCAATTTACCCTGTCCTGTGGGTCAACTTACCCTGTCCTGTCCTGTGGGTCAACTTACCCTGTCCTGTGGGTCAACTTACCCTGTCCTGTCCTGTGGGTCAATTTACCCTGTCCTGTCCTGTGGGTCAATTTACCCTGTCCTGTGGGTCAACTTACCCTGTCCTGTCCTGTGGGTCAACTTACCCTGTCCTGTCCTGTGGTCAACTTACCCTGTCCTGTCCTGTGGGTCAATTTACCCTGTCCTGTCCTGTGGGTCAATTTACCCTGCCCTGTCCTGTGGGTCAATTTACCCTGTCCTGTGGGTCAATTAACCCTGTCCTGTGGGACAATTTACCCTGTCCTGTGGGACAATTCACCCTGTCCTGTGGGACAATTTACCCTGTCCTGTGGGTCAATTTACCCTGTCCCGTGGGTCAATTTACCCTGTCCCGTGGGTGAATTTACCCTGTCCTGTGGGTGAATTTACCCTGTCCTGTGGGTGAATTTACCCTGTCCTGTGGGTGAATTTACCCTGTCCTGTCCTGTGGGTCAACTTACCCTGTCCTGTGGGTCAATTTTCCCTGTCTTGTCCTGTGCGTCAACTTACCTTGTCCTGTGGGTCAACTTACCCTGTCCTGTGGGTCAACTTACCCTGTCCTGTCCTGTGGGTCAATTTACCCTGTCCTGTGGGTCAACTTACCCTGTCCTGTCCTGTGGGTCAACTTACCCTGTCCTGTGGGTCAACTTACCCTGTCCTGTCCTGTGGGTCAATTTACCCTGTCCTGTCCTGTGGGTCAATTTACCCTGTCCTGTGGGTCAAGTTACCCTGTCCTGTCCTGTGGGTCAACTTACCCTGTCCTGTCCTGTGGTCAACTTACCCTGTCCTGTCCTGTGGGTCAATTTACCCTGTCCTGTCCTGTGGGTCAATTTACCCTGTCCCGTGGGTGAATTTACCCTGTCCTGTGGGTGAATTTACCCTGTCCTGTGGGTCAATTAACCCTGTCCTGTGGGTCAATTAACCCTGTCCTGTGGGTCAATTTACCCTGTCCTGTGGGTCAATTAACCCTGTCCTGTTGGTCAATTTACCCTGTCCTGTCCTGTGGGTCAACTAACCCTGTCCTGTGGGTCAATTTACCCTGTCCTGTGGGTCAATTAACCCTGTCCTGTGGGTCAATTTACCGTGTCCTGTCCTGTGGGTCAATTAACCCTGTCCTGTGGGTCAATTTACCCTGTCCTGTGGGTCAATTTACCCTGTCCTGTGGGTCAATTTACCCTGTCCTGTGGGACAATTTACCCTGTCCTGTGGGACAATTTACCCTGTCCTGTGGGACAATTTACCCTGTCCTGTGGGTCAATTTACCCTGTCCTGTCCTGTGGGTCAATTAACCCTGTCCTGTGGGTCAATTTACCCTGTTCCTGGTGGGTCAAATTACCCTGTCCTGTGGGTCAATTTACCCTGTCCTGTCCTGTGGGTCAATTTACCCTGTCCTGTCCTGTGGGTCAATTTACCCTGTCCTGTCCTGTGGGTCAATTAACCCTGTCCTGTGGGTCAATTTACCCTGTCCTGTGGGTCAATTTACCCTGTCCTGTCCTGTGGGTCAATTTACCCTGTCCTGTCCTGTGGGTCAATTTACCCTGTCCTGTGGGTCAATTTACCCTGTCCTGTGGGTCAATTTACCCTGTCCTGTGGGTCAATTAACCCTGTCCTGTGGGTCAATTTACCCTGTCCTGTCCTGTGGGTCAACTAACCCTGTCCAGTGGGTCATTTTACCCTGTCCTGTGGGTCAATTAACCCTGTCCTGTGGGTCAATTTACCCTGTCCTGTCCTGTGGGTCAATTAACCCTGTCCTGTGGGTCAATTTACCCTGTCCTGTGGGTCAATTTACCCTGTCCTGTGGGTCAATTTACCCTGTCCTGTGGGTCAATTTACCCTGTCCTGTGGGTCAATTTACCCTGTCCTGTCCTGTGGGTCAATTTGCCCTGTCCTGTCCTGTGGGTCAATTTGCCCTGTCCTGTCCTGTGGGTCAATTTACCCTGTCCTGTGGGTCAATTAACCCTGTCCTGTGGGTCAATTTACCCTGTCCTGTGGGTCAATTAACCCTGTCCTGTGGGTCAATTTACCCTGTCCTGTGGGTCAATTAACCCTGTCCTGTGGGTCAATTAACCCTGTCCTGTTGGTCAATTTACCCTGTCCTGTCCTGTGGGTCAACTAACCCTGTCCTGTGGGTCAATTTACCCTGTCCTGTGGGTCAATTAACCCTGTCCTGTGGGTCAATTTATCGTGTCCTGTCCTGTGGGTCAATTAACCCTGTCCTGTGGGTCAATTTACCCTGTCCTGTGGGACAATTTACCCTGTCCTGTGGGACAATTTACCCTGTCCTGTGGGACAATTTACCCTGTCCTGTGGGACAATTTACCCTGTCCTGTGGGTAAATTTACCCTGTCCTGTGGGTCAATTTACCCTGTCCTGTGGGTCAATTTACCCTGTCCTGTGGGTCAATTTACCCTGTCCTGTGGGACAATTTACCCTGTCCTGTGGGACAATTTACCCTGTCCTGTGGGTCAATTTACCCTGTCCTGTGGGTCAATTTACCCTGTCCTGTGGGTCAATTTACCCTGTCCTGTGAGTGCATTTACCCTGTCCTGTGAGTCAATTTACCGTGTCCTGTCCTGTGGGTCAATTAACCCTGTCCTGTGGGTCAATTTACCCTGTCCTGTGGGACAATTTACCCTGTCCTGTGGGACAATTTACCCTGTCCTGTGGGACAATTTACCCTGTCCTGTGGGTCAATTTACCCTGTCATGTGGGTCAATTTACCCTGTCCTGTGGGTCAATTTACCCTGTCCTGTGGGACAATTTACCCTGTCATGTGGGACAATTTACCCTGTCCTGTGGGACAATTTACCCTGTCCTGTGGGTCAATTTACCCTGTCCTGTGGGTCAATTTACCCTGTCCTGTGAGTGCATTTACCCTGTCCTGTGAGTCAATTAACCCTGTCCTGTGGGTCAATTAACCCTGTCCTGTGGGTCAATTAACCCTGTCCTGTGGGTCAATTTACCCTGTCCTGTGGGTCAACTTACCCTGTGCTGTGGGTCAATTTACCCTGTCCTGTGGGTCAATTTACCCTGTCCTGTGGGTCAATTTACCCTGTCCTGTGGGTCAATTTACCCTGTCCTGTGGGTCAATTTACCCTGTCCTGTGGGTCAATTAACCCTGTCCTGTGGGTCAATTTACCCTGTCCTGTGGGTCAATTAACCCTGTCCTGTGGGTCAGCCTAATACCAATTTACCCTGTCCTGTGGGTCAATGTACCCTGTCCTGTGGGTCAATTTACCCTGTCCTGTGGGTCAATTTACCCTGTCCTGTCCTGTGGGTCAATTTACCCTGTCCTGTCCTGTGGGTCAATTAACCCTGTCCTGTGGGTCAATTAACCCTGTCCTGTGGGTCAATTAACCCTGTCCTGTGGGTCAATTAACCCTGTCCCGTGGGTCAATTTACCGTGTCCTGTCCTGTGGGTCAATTAACCCTGTCCTGTGGGTCAATTTACCCTGTCCTGTGGGACAATTTACCCTGTCCTGTGGGACAATTTACCCTGTCCTGTGGGACAATTTACCCTGTCCTGTGGGTAAATTTACCCTGTCCTGTGGGTCAATTTACCCTGTCCTGTGGGACAATTTACCCTGTCCTGTGGGACAATTTACCCTGTCCTGTAGGTAAATTTACCCTGTCCTGTGGATCAATTTACCCTGTCCTGTGAGTGCATTTACCCTGTCCTGTGGGTCAATTAACCCTGTCCTGTGGGTCAATTAACCCTGTCCTGTGGGTCAATTAACCCTGTCCTGTGGGTCAATTTACCCTGTCCTGTGGGTCCATTTACCCTGTCCTGTGGGTCAATTTACCCTGTCCTGTGGGTCAATTTACCCTGTCCTGTGGGTCAATTTACCCTGTCCTGTGGGTCAATTAACCCTGTCCTGTGGGTCAATTAACCCTGTCCTGTGGGTCAATTTACCCTGTCCTGTGAGTCAATTAACCCTGTCCTGTGGGTCAGCCTAATACCAATTTACCCTGTCCTGTGGGTCAATGTACCCTGTCCTGTGGGTCAATTTACCCTGTCCTGTCGGTCAATTTACCCTGTCCTGTCCTGTGGGTCAATTTACCCTGTCCTGTCCTGTGGGTCAATTAACCCTGTCCTGTGGGTCAATTTACCCTGTCCTGTGGGTCAATTAACCCTGTCCTGTGGGTCAATTTAACCTGTCCTGTGGGTCAATTTACCCTGTCCTGTGGGTCAATTAACCGTGTCCTGTGGGTCAATTTACCCTGTCCTGTGGGTCAATTTACCCTGTCCTGTGGGTCAATTTACCCTGTCCTGTGGGTCAATTTACCCTGTCCTGTGGGACAATTTACCCTGTCCTGTGGGTCAATTTACCCTGTCCTGTCCTGTGGGTCAATTAACCCTGTCCTGTGGGTCAATTTACCCTGTCCTGTGGGTCAATTTACCCTGTCCTGTGGGACAATTTACCCTGTCCTGTGGGACAATTTACCCTGTCCTGTGGGTGAATTTACCCTGTCCTGTGGGACAATTTACCCTGTCCTGTGGGTCAATTTACCCTGTCCTGTGGGTCAATTTACCCTGTCCTGTGGGTCAATTTACCCTGTCCTGTGAGTGCATTTACCCTGTCCTGTGAGTCAATTGTCCCTGTCCTGTGGGTCAATTTACCCTGTCCTGTGGGTCAATTTACCCTGTCCTGTGGGTCAATTTACCCTGTCCTGTGGGTCAATTTACCCTGTCCTGTGGGTCAATTTACCCTGTCCTGTGGGTCAATTTACCCTGTCCTGTGGGTCAATTTACCCTGTCCTGTGGGTCAATTAACCCTGTCCCGTGGGTCAGCCTAATACTAATTTACCCTGTCCTGTGGGTCAATTAACCCTGTCCTGTGGGTCAATTAACCCTGTCCTGTGGGACAATTTACCCTGTCCTGTGGGACAATTTACCCTGTCCTGTTGGACAATTTACCCTGTCCTGTGGGTCAATTTACCCTGTCCTGTGAGTGCATTTACCCTGTCCTGTGGGTCAATTTACCCTGTCCTGTGGGTCAATTTACCCTGTCCTGTGGGTGAATTTACCCTGTCCTGTGGGTCAATTTACCCTGTCCTGTGGGTCAATTAACCCTGTCCTGTTGGTCAATTAACCCTGTCCTGTCGGTCAATTTACCCTGTCCTGTCCTGTGGGTCAATTTACCCTGTCCTGTTGGTCAATTTACCCTGTCCTGTCCTGTGGGTCAACTTACCCTGTCCTGTGGGTCAATTTTCCCTGTCTTGTCCTGTGGGTCAACTTACCCTGTCCTGTGGGTCAACTTACCCTGTCCTGTGGGTCAACTTACCCTGTCCTGTCCTGTGGGTCAATTTACCCTGTCCTGTGGGTCAACTTACCCTGTCCTGTCCTGTGGGTCAACTTACCCTGTCCTGTGGGTCAACTTACCCTGTCCTGTGGGTCAATTAACCCTGTCCTGTGGGTCAGCCTAATACCAATTTACCCTGTCCTGTGGGTCAATTTACCCTGTCCTGTGGGTCAATTTACCCTGTCCTGTCCTGTGGGTCAATTTACCCTGTCCTGTCCTGTGGGTCAATTAACCCTGTCCTGTGGGTCAATTTACCCTGTCCCTGTGGGTCAATTAACCCTGTCCTGTGGGTCAATTTACCCTGTTCTGTGGGTCAATTTACCCTGTCCTGTGGGTCAATTTACCCTGTCCTGTCCTGTGGGTCAATTAACCCTGTCCTGTGGGTCAATTTACCCTGTCCTGTGGGTCAATGTACCCTGTCCTGTGGGTCAATTAACCCTGTCCTGTCCTGTGGGTCAATGTACCCTGTCCTGTGGGTCAATTAACCCTGTCCTGTGGGTCAATTTACCCTGTCCTGTGGGTCAATTTACCCTGTCCTGTGGGTCAATTTACCCTGTCCTGTGGGACAATTTACCCTGTCCTGTGGGACAATTTACCCTGTCCTGTGGGTCAATTTACCCTGTCCTGTGGGACAATTTACCCTGTCCTGTGGGTCAATTTACCCTGTCCTGTGGGTCAATTTACCCTGTCCTGTGGGTGAATTTACCCTGTCCTGTGGGTCAATTTACCCTGTCCTGTGGGTCAATTTACCCTGTCCTGTCCTGTGGGTCAACTTACCCTGTCCTGTGGGTCAATTTTCCCTGTCTTGTCCTGTGCGTCAACTTACCCTGTCCTGTGGGTCAACTTACCCTGTCCTGTGGGTCAACTTACCCTGTCCTGTCCTGTGGGTCAATTTACCCTGTCCTGTGGGTCAACTTACCCTGTCCTGTCCTGTGGGTCAACTTACCCTGTCCTGTGGGTCAACTTACCCTGTCCTGTCCTGTGGGTCAATTTACCCTGTCCTGTCCTGTGGGTCAATTTACCCTGTCCTGTGGGTCAACTTACCCTGTCCTGTCCTGTGGGTCAACTTACCCTGTCCTGTCCTGTGGTCAACTTACCCTGTCCTGTCCTGTGGGTCAATTTACCCTGTCCTGTCCTGTGGGTCAATTTACCCTGTCCTGTCCTGTGGGTCAATTTACCCTGTCCTGTGGGTCAATTAACCCTGTCCTGTGGGACAATTTACCCTGTCCTGTGGGACAATTCACCCTGTCCTGTGGGACAATTTACCCTGTCCTGTGGGTCAATTTACCCTGTCCCGTGGGTCAATTTACCCTGTCCCGTGGGTGAATTTACCCTGTCCTGTGGGTGAATTTACCCTGTCCTGTGGGTGAATTTACCCTGTCCTGTGGGTGAATTTACCCTGTCCTGTCCTGTGGGTCAACTTACCCTGTCCTGTGGGTCAATTTTCCCTGTCTTGTCCTGTGCGTCAACTTACCTTGTCCTGTGGGTCAACTTACCCTGTCCTGTGGGTCAACTTACCCTGTCCTGTCCTGTGGGTCAATTTACCCTGTCCTGTGGGTCAACTTACCCTGTCCTGTCCTGTGGGTCAACTTACCCTGTCCTGTGGGTCAACTTACCCTGTCCTGTCCTGTGGGTCAATTTACCCTGTCCTGTCCTGTGGGTCAATTTACCCTGTCCTGTGGGTCAAGTTACCCTGTCCTGTCCTGTGGGTCAACTTACCCTGTCCTGTGGTCAACTTACCCTGTCCTGTCCTGTGGGTCAATTTACCCTGTCCTGTCCTGTGGGTCAATTTACCCTGTCCCGTGGGTGAATTTACCCTGTCCTGTGGGTGAATTTACCCTGTCCTGTGGGTCAATTAACCCTGTCCTGTGGGTCAATTAACCCTGTCCTGTGCGTCAATTTACCCTGTCCTGTGGGTCAATTAACCCTGTCCTGTTGGTCAATTTACCCTGTCCTGTCCTGTGGGTCAACTAACCCTGTCCTGTGGGTCAATTTACCCTGTCCTGTGGGTCAATTAACCCTGTCCTGTGGGTCAATTTACCGTGTCCTGTCCTGTGGGTCAATTAACCCTGTCCTGTGGGTCAATTTACCCTGTCCTGTGGGTCAATTTACCCTGTCCTGTGGGTCAATTTACCCTGTCCTGTGGGACAATTTACCCTGTCCTGTGGGACAATTTACCCTGTCCTGTGGGACAATTTACCCTGTCCTGTGGGTCAATTTACCCTGTCCTGTCCTGTGGGTCAATTAACCCTGTCCTGTGGGTCAATTTACCCTGTTCCTGGTGGGTCAAATTACCCTGTCCTGTGGGTCAATTTACCCTGTCCTGTCCTGTGGGTCAATTTACCCTGTCCTGTGGGTCAATTAACCCTGTCCCGTGGGTCAATTAACCCTGTCCTGTTGGTCAATTTACCCTGTCCTGTCCTGTGGGTCAACTAACCCTGTCCTGTGGGTCAATTTACCCTGTCCTGTGGGTCAATTAACCCTGTCCTGTGAGTCAATTAACCCTGTCCTGTGGGTCAATTAACCCTGTCCTGTGGGTCAATTAACCCTGTCCTGTGGGTCAATTTACCCTGTCCTGTGGGTCAATATACCCTGTCCTGTGAGTGCATTTACCCTGTCCTGTGGGTCAATTTACCCTGTCCTGTGGGTCAATTAACCCTGTCCTGTGGGTCAATTAACCCTGTCCTGTTGGTCAATTTACCCTGTCCTGTCCTGTGGGTCAACTAACCCTGTCCTGTGGGTCAATTTACCCTGTCCTGTGGGTCAATTAACCCTGTCCTGTGGGTCAATTTACCGTGTCCTGTCCTGTGGGTCAATTAACCCTGTCCTGTGGGTCAATTTACCCTGTCCTGTGGGACAATTTACCCTGTCCTGTGGGACAATTTACCCTGTCCTGTGGGACAATTTACCCTGTCCTGTGGGTAAATTTACCCTGTCCTGTGGGTCAATTTACCCTGTCCTGTGGGTCAATTTACCCTGTCCTGTGGGACAATTTACCCTGTCCTGTGGGACAATTTACCCTGTCCTGTGGGACAATTTACCCTGTCCTGTGGGTCAATTTACCCTGTCCTGTGGGTCAATTTACCCTGTCCTGTGAGTGCATTTACCCTGTCCTGTGAGTCAATTAACCCTGTCCTGTGGGTCAATTAACCCTGTCCTGTGGGTCAATTAACCCTGTCCTGTGGGTCAATTTACCCTGTCCTGTGGGTCAATATACCCTGTCCTGTGAGTGCATTTACCCTGTCCTGTGGGTCAATTTACCCTGTCCTGTGGGTCAATTAACCCTGTCCCGTGGGTCAATTTACCGTGTCCTGTCCTGTGGGTCAATTAACCCTGTCCTGTGGGTCAATTTACCCTGTCCTGTGGGACAATTTACCCTGTCCTGTGGGACAATTTACCCTGTCCTGTGGGACACTACCCTGTCCTGTGGGTAAATTTACCCTGTCCTGTGGGTCAATTTACCCTGTCCTGTGGGACAATTTACCCTGTCCTGTGGGACAATTTACCCTGTCCTGTAGGTAAATTTACCCTGTCCTGTGGATCAATTTACCCTGTCCTGTGAGTGCATTTACCCTGTCCTGTGGGTCAATTAACCCTGTCCTGTGGGTCAATTAACCCTGTCCTGTGGGTCAATTAACCCTGTCCTGTGGGTCAATTTACCCTGTCCTGTGGGTCCATTTACCCTGTCCTGTGAGTGCATTTACCCTGTCCTGTGGGTCAATTTACCCTGTCCTGTGGGTCAATTTACCCTGTCCTGTGGGTCAATTTACCCTGTCCTGTGGGTCAATTAACCCTGTCCTGTGGGTCAATTAACCCTGTCCTGTGGGTCAATTTACCCTGTCCTGTGAGTCAATTAACCCTGTCCTGTGGGTCAGCCTAATACCAATTTACCCTGTCCTGTGGGTCAATGTACCCTGTCCTGTGGGTCAATTTACCCTGTCCTGTCGGTCAATTTACCCTGTCCTGTCCTGTGGGTCAATTTACCCTGTCCTGTCCTGTGGGTCAATTAACCCTGTCCTGTGGGTCAATTTACCCTGTCCTGTGGGTCAATTAACCCTGTCCTGTGGGTCAATTTAACCTGTCCTGTGGGTCAATTTACCCTGTCCTGTGGGTCAATTAACCGTGTCCTGTGGGTCAATTTACCCTGTCCTGTGGGTCAATTTACCCTGTCCTGTGGGTCAATTTACCCTGTCCTGTGGGTCAATTTACCCTGTCCTGTGGGACAATTTACCCTGTCCTGTGGGTCAATTTACCCTGTCCTGTCCTGTGGGTCAATTAACCCTGTCCTGTGGGTCAATTTACCCTGTCCTGTGGGTCAATTTACCCTGTCCTGTGGGACAATTTACCCTGTCCTGTGGGACAATTTACCCTGTCCTGTGGGTGAATTTACCCTGTCCTGTGGGACAATTTACCCTGTCCTGTGGGTCAATTTACCCTGTCCTGTGGGTCAATTTACCCTGTCCTGTGGGTCAATTTACCCTGTCCTGTGAGTGCATTTACCCTGTCCTGTGAGTCAATTGTCCCTGTCCTGTGGGTCAATTTACCCTGTCCTGTGGGTCAATTTACCCTGTCCTGTGGGTCAATTTACCCTGTCCTGTGGGTCAATTTACCCTGTCCTGTGGGTCAATTTACCCTGTCCTGTGGGTCAATTTACCCTGTCCTGTGGGTCAATTTACCCTGTCCTGTGGGTCAATTAACCCTGTCCCGTGGGTCAGCCTAATACTAATTTACCCTGTCCTGTGGGTCAATTTACCCTGTCCTGTGGGTCAATTTACCCTGTCCTGTGGGTCAATTAACCCTGTCCTGTGGGACAATTTACCCTGTCCTGTGGGACAATTTACCCTGTCCTGTTGGACAATTTACCCTGTCCTGTGGGTCAATTTACCCTGTCCTGTGAGTGCATTTACCCTGTCCTGTGGGTCAATTTACCCTGTCCTGTGGGTCAATTTACCCTGTCCTGTGGGTCAATTTACCCTGTCCTGTGGGTCAATTTACCCTGTCCTGTGGGTCAATTAACCCTGTCCTGTTGGTCAATTAACCCTGTCCTGTGGGTCAATTTACCCTGTCCTGTCCTGTGGGTCAATTTACCCTGTCCTGTTGGTCAATTTACCCTGTCCTGTCCTGTGGGTCAACTTACCCTGTCCTGTGGGTCAATTTTCCCTGTCTTGTCCTGTGGGTCAACTTACCCTGTCCTGTGGGTCAACTTACCCTGTCCTGTGGGTCAACTTACCCTGTCCTGTCCTGTGGGTCAATTTACCCTGTCCTGTGGGTCAACTTACCCTGTCCTGTCCTGTGGGTCAACTTACCCTGTCCTGTGGGTCAACTTACCCTGTCCTGTGGGTCAATTAACCCTGTCCTGTGGGTCAGCCTAATACCAATTTACCCTGTCCTGTGGGTCAATTTACCCTGTCCTGTGGGTCAATTTACCCTGTCCTGTCCTGTGGGTCAATTTACCCTGTCCTGTCCTGTGGGTCAATTAACCCTGTCCTGTGGGTCAATTTACCCTGTCCCTGTGGGTCAATTAACCCTGTCCTGTGGGTCAATTTACCCTGTTCTGTGGGTCAATTTACCCTGTCCTGTGGGTCAATTTACCCTGTCCTGTCCTGTGGGTCAATTTACCCTGTCCCTGTGGGTCAATTAACCCTGTCCTGTGGGTCAATTTACCCTGTCCTGTGGGTCAATTTACCCTGTCCTGTGGGTCAATTTACCCTGTCCTGTGGGACAATTTACCCTGTCCTGTGGGACAATTTACCCTGTCCTGTGGGTCAATTTACCCTGTCCTGTGGGACAATTTACCCTGTCCTGTGGGTCAATTTACCCTGTCCTGTGGGTCAATTTACCCTGTCCTGTGGGTCAATTTACCCTGTCCTGTGAGTGCATTTACCCTGTCCTGTGAGTCAATTTTCCCTGTCCTGTGGGTCAATTTACCCTGTCCTGTGGGTCAATTTACCCTGTCCTGTGGGTCAATTTACCCTGTCCTGTGGGTCAATTTACCCTGTCCTGTGGGTCAATTTACCCTGTCCTGTCCTGTGGGTCAATTAACCCTGTCCTGTGGGTCAATTAACCCTGTCCTGTGGGTCAATTAACCCTGTCCTGTGGGTCAATTAACCCTGTCCTGTGGGTCAATTTACCCTGTCCTGTGGGTCAATTTACCCTGTCCTGTGGGTCAATTTACCCTGTCCTGTGGGTCAATTTACCCTGTCCTGTGGGTCAATTTACCCTGTCCTGTCCTGTGGGTCAATTAACCCTGTCCTGTGGGACAATTCACCCTGTCCTGTGGGTCAATTTACCCTGTCCTGTGGGTCAATTTACCCTGTCCTGTGGGTCAATTTACCCTGTCCTGTCCTGTGGGTCAATTAAACCTGTCCTGTGGGTCAATTTACCCTGTCCTGTGGGTCAATTAACCCTGTCCTGTGGGACAATTTACCCTTTCCTGTGGGACAATTCACCCTGTCCTGTGGGACAATTTACCCTGTCCTGTGGGTCAATTTACCCTGTCCCGTGGGTCAATTTACCCTGTCCCGTGGGTGAATTTACCCTGTCCTGTGGGTGAATTTACCCTGTCCTGTGGGTGAATTTACCCTGTCCTGTGGGTGAATTTACCCTGTCCTGTCCTGTGGGTCAACTTACCCTGTCCTGTGGGTCAATTTTCCCTGTCTTGTCCTGTGCGTCAACTTACCCTGTCCTGTGGGTCAACTTACCCTGTCCTGTGGGTCAACTTACCCTGTCCTGTCCTGTGGGTCAATTTACCCTGTCCTGTGGGTCAACTTACCCTGTCCTGTCCTGTGGGTCAACTTACCCTGTCCTGTGGGTCAACTTACCCTGTCCTGTCCTGTGGGTCAATTTACCCTGTCCTGTCCTGTGGGTCAATTTACCCTGTCCTGTGGGTCAACTTACCCTGTCCTGTCCTGTGGGTCAACTTACCCTGTCCTGTCCTGTGGTCAACTTACCCTGTCCTGTCCTGTGGGTCAATTTACCCTGTCCTGTCCTGTGGGTCAATTTACCCTGTCCTGTCCTGTGGGTCAATTTACCCTGTCCTGTGGGTCAATTAACCCTGTCCTGTGGGACAATTTACCCTGTCCTGTGGGACAATTCACCCTGTCCTGTGGGACAATTTACCCTGTCCTGTGGGTCAATTTACCCTGTCCTGTGGGTCAATTTACCCTGTCCCGTGGGTGAATTTACCCTGTCCTGTGGGTGAATTTACCCTGTCCTGTGGGTGAATTTACCCTGTCCTGTGGGTCAATTTACCCTGTCCTGTCCTGTGGGTCAATTTACCCTGTCCTGTGGGTCAATTTACCCTGTCCTGTCCTGTGGGTCAACTTACCCTGTCCTGTGGGTCAATTTTCCCTGTCTTGTCCTGTGCGTCAACTTACCCTGTCCTGTGGGTCAACTTACCCTGTCCTGTGGGTCAACTTACCCTGTCCTGTCCTGTGGGTCAATTTACCCTGTCCTGTGGGTCAACTTACCCTGTCCTGTGGGTCAATTTACCCTGTCCTGTGGGTCAACTTACCCTGTCCTGTGGGTCAATTTACCCTGTCCTGTGGGTCAACTTACCCTGTCCTGTGGGTCAATTTACCCTGTCCTGTGGGTCAACTTACCCTGTCCTGTCCTGTGGGTCAATTTACCCTGTCCTGTCCTGTGGGTCAATTTACCCTGTCCTGTGTGTCAACTTACCCTGTCCTGTCCTGTGGGTCAACTTACCCTGTCCTGTCCTGTGGGTCAACTTACCCTGTCCTGTCCTGTGGGTCAATTTACCCTGTCCTGTCCTGTGGGTCAATTTACCCTGCCCTGTCCTGTGGGTCAATTTACCCTGTCCTGTCCTGTGGGTCAATTTACCTTGTCCTGTGGGTCAACTTACCCTGTCCTGTGGGTCAATTTACCCTGCCCTGTCCTGTGGGTCAATTTACCCTGTCCTGTCCTGTGGGTCAATTTACCTTGTCCTGTGGGTCAACTTACCCTGTCCTGTGGGTCAATTTACCCTGTCCTGTCCTGTGGGTTAATTTACCCTGCCCTGTCCTGTGGGTCAATTAACCCTGCCCTGTCCTGTGGGTCAATTTACCCTGTCCTGTCCTGTGGGTCAACTTACCCTGTCCTGTCCTGTGGGTCAACTTACCCTGTCATGTCCTGTGGGTCCATTTACCCTGTCCTGTCCTGTGGGTCAATTTACCCTGTCCTGTCCTGTGGGTCAATTTACCCTGTCCTGTCCTGTGGGTCAATTTACCTTGTCCTGTGGGTCAACTTACCCTGTCCTGTGGGTCAATTTACCCTGTCCTGTCCTGTGGGTTAATTTACCCTGCCCTGTCCTGTGGGTCAATTAACCCTGTCCTGTCCTGTGGGTCAATTTACCCTGTCCTGTCCTGTGGGTCAATTTACCCTGTCCTGTCCTGTGGGTCAATTTACCCTGTCCTGTGGGTCAATTAACGCTGTCCTGTGGGTCAATTTACCCTGTCCTGTCCTGTGGGTCAATTTACCCTGTCCTGTGGGTCAATTTACCCTGTCCTGTCCTGTGGGTCAACTTACCCTGTCATGTGGGTCAATTTTCCCTGTCTTGTCCTGTGGGTCAACTTACCCTGTCCTGTGGGTCAACTTACCCTGTCCTGTGGGTCAACTTACCCTGTCCTGTCCTGTGGGTCAATTTACCCTGTCCTGTGGGTCAACTTACCCTGTCCTGTCCTGTGGGTCAACTTACCCTGTCCTGTGGGTCAACTTACCCTGTCCTGTGGGTCAACTTACCCTGTCCTGTGGGTCAACTTACCCTGTCCTGTGGGTCAATTTACCCTGTCCTGTGGGTCAACTTACCCTGTCCTGTCCTGTGGGTCAATTTACCCTGTCCTGTCCTGTGGGTCAATTTACCCTGTCCTGTGGGTCAACTTACCCTGTCCTGTCCTGTGGGTCAATTTACCCTGTCCTGTCCTGTGGGTCAATTTACCCTGTCCTGTCCTGTGGGTCAATTTACCCTGTCCTGTCCTGTGGGTCAATTTACCTTGTCCTGTGGGTCAACTTACCCTGTCCTGTGGGTCAATTTACCCTGTCCTGTCCTGTGGGTTAATTTACCCTGCCCTGTGGGTCAATTAACCCTGTCCTGTCCTGTGGGTCTATTAACCCTGTCCTGTCCTGTGGGTCAATTTACCCTGTCCTGTCCTGTGGGTCAATTTACCCTGTCCTGTCCTGTGGGTCAATTTACCCTGTCCTGTGGGTCAATTTACCCTGTCCTGTGGGTCAATTTACCCTGTCCTGTGGGTCAATTTACCCTGTCCTGTGGGTCAACTTACCTAATACCAATTTACCTAATACCAACTTACCTAATACTAATTTACCTAATACCAACTTACCTAATACCAACTTACCTAATACCAATTTACCTAATACCAATTTACCTAATACCAACTTACCTAATACCAACTTACCTAATACCAACTTACCTAATACCAACTTACCTAATACCAACTTACCTAATACCAACTTACCTAATACCAACTTACCTAATACCAACTTACCTAATACCAATTGACCTAATACCAACTGACCTAATACCAACTGACCTAATACCAACTGACCTAATACCAACTGACCTAATACCAACTGACCTAATACCAACTGACCTAATACCAATTGACCTAATACCAATTGACCTAATACCAATTGACCTAATACCAATTGACCTAATACCAACTTACCTAATACCAACTTACCTAATACCAACTTACCTAATACCAATTTACCTAATACCAACTTACCTAATACCAATTTACCTAATACCAATTTACCTAATACCAACTTACCTAATACCAACTTACCTAATACCAACTTACCTAATACCAACTTACCTAATACCAACTTACCTAATACAAGGGTAAGTTGTGCCAAGAGAACATATTTGTTTGGACAAGCTATGTTTTCAAAACATATGTTTACATGAATTCTGATTGTTTCCAGGGATACACAACATCCTGAAATATATGTAGATATCTTTGTCAGAAAGAATGCTTGGAGTGATGCTGAATGTTTTTAAAAAGGCTGTAATTACACTCCTCTCCCCTCCTCCTTGTGTTTTGTGGTTGTGTTTTGTGGTTGTGTTTTGCATGATAAAACACAGAGACAAAACACTAAACACAAAATAACATTTGCCTCTTCCCACTCACTCCTGAACTCCAGAACCCTCCACTTTGGCTGCATGTACAGTCTACCTAAAGGTATTTTTTTTTAACAATTAGGCAAATTACTCTTTTATACAGAATGAAATTCTGCATTTGTCAGGACCCGGTTACAAACCCAGGTCTCCAGAGTGAGAAACAGTCACTTAACCAACTGAGCCACGAATAGTCGGCAGAACCCAGAAGATGAGGCAGACACAGCAGTACTTGAGACGGTGTATTTAATGAAGTAAAAAAGTGAAGTACTTCAGGAAAACATGTAACTCCACAACCTCAAAAGGAATTCCACAAGAACAAAGGTAATCCTCCAAGACAAAAAGGTAAATCCACAAGGTGGAAGGTATAGCACAAAAAGCCTCAAAAGATACTCAAAAATAAATAAACAAGAACAAAAAACAGAATTCCACAGGAGAGTCCACCGGGATCAACAAGAGTACACAGAATACTAGGGCTGGGTGCTAACATACAAACACAGAGCAAATAACTGAGGAAAACTAAGGGTTTAAATACAATCAGGGGAAACGAGGCACAGGTGCAAATAATAATGGGGATCAAGGGAAAACAAAAGGTCAAAAAGCACAATGACTAACTTACACTTGTACCAATTTACTTTAGCATGTAGATCTGTTTGACATTTCACAGCCTCCTTACTTGAAAATATACTTCCCTATTTTCTGTTATTTAAAAAAAAGTATGTTTTACGACTGCTGCACAATGAATTGCCTCTCTTAGGACATTAAAGTTAAACCCCTACTCCTACATTAAAGTTAAACTCCTACTCCTACATTAAAGTTAAACTCCTACTCCTACATTAAAGTTAAACTCCTACTCCTACATTAAAGTTAAACTCCTACTCCTACATTAAAGTTAAACTCCTACTCCTACATTAAAGTTAAACTCCTACTCCTGCATTAAAGTTAAACTCCTACTCCTACATTAAAGTTAAACTCCTACTCCTACATTAAACACCCTACTTGACTCCATAGTACAGACTAACTGATTCACCTCCTACTTGCCACCATAGTAGCTCAGGTCTACAGATGTACAGTAGAGGAAAGATTCCCAATGAAAATATACAAACCCTAAGAGTTTATGATGCAATATATTTTACACTGGGCTGGGTTTGACGACAAGTCTAATGACAGGTCTTCATCCAATATCTTATTTATAAGACTCATTTCTTCATTCCTCACTTCACTGGTAAAGGTTTTGGTCTTAATGGGTTTTATTTATCACAGGTGTGTGTGTGTGTGTGTGTGTGTGTGTGTGTGTGTGTGTGTGTGTGTGTGTGTGTGTGTGTGTGTGTGTGTGTGTGTGTGTGTGTGTGTGTGTGTGTGTGTGTGTGTGTGTGTGTGTGTGTGTGTGTGTGTGTGTGTGTGTGTGTGTGTGAGAGAGAGAGAGATGAGCATCTCTGAATAGTGGTGATGTGTGATGTAGTGACACAAGGCAGCCAACAGAGGTTCTCTTTGCTCCTCTTTCTGAACATTAATGGATATATTATTTACACACCTGAGTCAATACTTTGTAAATCACCTTTTTGCAGCGACTACAGCTGTGAGTCTTTCGGGGTACGTCTTAAAGAGACAGTACAACTGGGAGTCTTATAATAATAATAATAATATATGCTATTTAGCAGACGCTTTTATCCAAAGCGATTTACAGTCATGTGTGCATACATTCTACGTATGGGTGGTCCCGGAGATCGAACCCACTACCCTGGCGTTACAAGCGCCATGCTCTACCAACTGTCTTGGGGAAGTATTAAAGAGACAGTACAACTGGGAGTCTTCAAGAGACAGTACAACTGGGAGTCTTCTTGGGTAAGTCTTTAAGAGACAGTACAACTGGAGGTCTTCTTGGGTACGTCTTAAAGAGACAGTACAACTGGGAGTCTTCTTGGGTAAGTCTTAAAGAGACAGTACAACTGGGAGTCTTCTTGGGTAAGTCTTTAAGAGACAGTACAACTGGGAGTCTTCTTGGGTACGTCTTTAAGAGACAGGACAACTGGGAGTCTTCTTGGGTATGTCTTTAAGAGACAGGACAACTGGGAGTCTTCTTGGGTAAGTCTTAAAGAGACAGTACAACTGGGAGTCTTCTTGGGTACGTCTTTAAGAGACAGTACAACTGGGAGTCTTCTTGGGTACGTCTTAAAGAGACAGTACAACTGGGAGGTCTTCTTGGGTAAGTCTTAAAGAGACAGTACAACTGGGAGTCTTATTGGGTAAGTCTCTTAGAGCTTTCCACACATGGATTGTGCAATATATGGCCATTTATTATTTTCAAAATTCTTCAATCTCTGTCAGATTGGTGGTTGATCATTGCTAGACAACGATATAAGTCGTCGATATAAGTCGAAAATGCAGCTCGGCCACTCAGGAACATTCCCTGTCTTATTAGTAAGCAACTCCATGTCAGGACCCGGTTACGAACCCGGGTCTCCGGAGTGAGAAACAGTCACTTAACCAACTGAGCCACGAATAGTCGGCAGAACCCAGAAGATGAGGCAGACACAGCAGTACTTGAGACGGTGTATTTAATGAAGTAAAAAGTGAAGTTCTTCAGGAAAACATGTAACTCCACAACCTCAAAAGGAATTCCACAAGAACAAAGGTAATCCTCCAAGACAAAAAAGGTAAATCCACAAGGTGGAAGGTAAAGCACAAAAAGCCTCAAAAGATACTCAAAAAACAAACAAACAAGAACAAAAAAACAGAATTCCACAAGAGAGTCCACCGGGATCAACAAGAGTTCACAGAGTACTAGGGCTGGGTGCTAACATACAAACACAG
>NC_060180.1:74681551-74696775 GCF_021184085.1 Oncorhynchus gorbuscha | reverse complement strand
GAGGAGAACAAAGGGTTTAAATACAATCAGGGGAAACGAGGCACAGGTGCAAATAATAATGGGGATCAAGGGAGAACAAAAGGTCAAAAGGCACAATGGGGGCATCTAGTGACCAAAAACCGGAACAACCCTGGCCAAATCCTGACAGAATCCCCCCCCCTAGGAATGGCTCCTGACACTCCAGTGTAGATTTGGTCTTGTATTTTGGGTTATTGTCCTGCTGAACGGTAAAATTCATCTACTAGAGTCTGGTGAAAAGCAGACTGAAACAGGTTTTCCTCTAGGATTGTGTTTAGTTTTTTAAAAAAACTCCCCAGTCCTTAATTTACGATGAAAAGCATACCCATAACATGATGCAGCCACCACTATGCTTGGAAATATGAAGAGTGGTACTCAGTAATGGGTTGTACTGGATTTGCCCCAAACAAAATCAAATCAAATCAAATCAAGTCACATTTTTTTTGTCACATACACATGGTTAGCAGATGTTAATGCGAGTGTTGCGAAATGCTTGTGCTTCTAGTTCCGACAATGCAGTGATAACCAACAAGTAATCTAACTAACAATTCCAAAACTACTGTCTTATACACAGTGTAAGGGGATAAAGAATATGTACATAAGGATATATGAATGAGTGATGGTACAGAGCAGCATACAGTAGATGGTATCGAGTACAGTATATACATATGAGATGAGTGTGTAGACAAAGTAAACAAAGTGGCATAGTTAAAGTGGCTAGTGATACATGTGTTACATAAGGATGCAGTCGATGATGTAGAGTACAGTATATACATATGCATATGAGATGAATAATATAGGGTAAGTAACATTATATAAGGTAGCATTGTTTAAAGTGGCTAGTGATATATTTACATCATTTCCCATCAATTCCCATTATTAAAATGGCTGGAGTTGGGTCAGTGTCAATGACAGTGTGTTGGCAGCAGCCACTCAATGTTAGTGGTGGCTGTTTAACAGTCTGATGGCCTTGAGATAGAAGCTACATGGCCTTGAGATATTCAGGACAAAAGGGAATTGCTTTGCAACATTTTTTGCAGGATTACTTTAGTGCCTTGTTGCAAACAGCATGCATGTTTCGGAATATGTTTTATTCTGTCCACAGCTTCCTCCTTTTCACTGTCTCGTTTAGTTAAGCATTGTGGAGTAGCTACAATGTTGATCTATTCTCAGTTTTCTCCTATCACAGCCATTAAACTCTAACTGTTTTAAAGTCACCATTGGCCTCATGGTGAAATCCCTGAGCAGTTTCCTTCCTCTCTGGCATCTGAGTTAGGAAGGATGCCTGTATATGTTTGTGACTGTGTGTATTGATTGATACACCATCCAAAGTGTAATTTATAACTTCACCATTCTCAAAGGGATATTCAATGTAATTTTTTTTGGTTTTATCCGTCTACCAATGAGGTCCCCTTCGTCCCCGTCGGCTTTGGAAAACCTCCCCTGTGCTTTCATCTGTGTTTGAAATTCACTGCTCGACTGAGGTACCTCACAGATCATTTTATGTACAGAGATGAGGTAATAATTCACAAATTATGGTAGCCCTTTGCTGCGGTCAAATGACTTAGTGGCTTCACGGGTGGAATGTTAATATTTTTCATAATTTAATCATTAATAAACATTATGTAAAAAAAAATATAAAAAAACTGCAGATTACCCAGTGTTTCAATGTCAAGTGGTTTTGTTATATTTCAGTCTTCTGTGATGTAAAGTGTAATACTGGGATGCAACCTCAAAATGTAATACATTTCTACTCTATATCTGACATGTCACCGGTTAATTGAGGTAATATGTACATGTAGGTAGAGGTAAAGTGGCTATAAATCGATAATAAATAGAGTAGCAGCAGCGTAAGAAGAGGGGGGAGACGATGCAAATAGTCCAGGTAGCCATTTGATTAGCTGTTCAGGAGTCATATGGCTTGGGGATTGAGAAGCCTCTTGGACCTAGACTTGCTGTGCAGTTGCAGAGAGAACAGTCTATTACCAGGGTGGCTGGAGACTTTGACAATTTTTACGGCCTTGCGGCCTTCCTCCTGGTTGGCAGGAAGCTTGGCCCCGGTGATGTGCTGGGCCGTACGCACTACCCTCTGTAGCGCCTTGCGGTCGGAGGCCGAGCAGTTGCCGTACCAGGAAGTGATGCAACCAGCCAGGATGCTCTCGATGGTGCAGCTGTAGAAACTTTTGAGGATCTGAGGACACATGCCAAATCGTTTCAGTCTACTGAGGGGGAATAGGGTTTGTCGTGCCCTCTTCACGACTGTCTTGGTGTGTTTGGACCATGATCGTTTCTTGATGATGTCACAAAGGAACTTGAAGCTCTCAAGCTGCTCCATTACAGCCCCGTAGATGAGGATGTGGGCATGCTTGGTCCTTCTCCTTTTCCTGTAGTCCACAATCATCTCCTTTGTCTCGATCACATTGTTGTTATCCAGGTTGTTGTCCTGGCACCAGACGGCCAGGTCTCTGACCTCCCTATAGGCTTTCTCACCGTTGTCGGTGATCAGGCCTACCTCTGTGTCATCTGCAAACTTAATGATGGTGTTGGAGTCGTGCCTGGCCATGCAGTCGTGAGTGAACAGGGAGGGAACTATGGTGTTGAACACTGAGCTGTCGTCAATGAATAGCATTCTCACATAGGTGTTCCTTTTGTCCAGGTGGGAAAAGGCAGTGTTGAGTGCAATAGAGATCGCATCATCTGTGGATCTGTTAGAGTGGTATGCAAATTGAAGTGGGTCTAGGGTTTCTGGGATAATGGTGTTGATGTAAGCCATGACCAGCCTTTCAAAGCACTTTATGGCTACAGACGTGAGTGCTACGGGTCAGTAGTCATTTAGGCAGATTACCTTAGTTTTCTTGGGCACAGAGAATATGGTGGTCTGCTTGAAACATGTTGGTATTACTCAATCAGTGACTGGCTGAAAATGCCCTAACCCTAAAATGGTCAGTGCATGCTCGGAGTACACGTCCTGGTAATCCGTCTGTTTAAAGGTCTTACTCACATCGGCTACGCAGAGCGTGATCACACAGTCATCCGGAACAGCTAATGCTCTCATGCATGCTTCAGTGTTGCTTGCATCGCATAGCACTAGATTAGCTTGTGTGGTAGGCTCGTGTCACTGGGCAGCTCGCGGCTGTGCTTCCCTTTGTAGTCTAACAGTTTGAAAGCCCTGCCACATCCGACGAGCATCGGAGCTGGTGTAGTGTGATTTAATCTTAGTCCTGTACTGACGCTTTGCCTGTTTGATGGTTCGTCAGAGGGCATAGCAGTGTCCGGGTTAGAATCCCGCTCCTTGAAAGCTATCTCGGTGTGGATATTGCCTGTAATCCATGGCTTCTGGTTGGGGTATGTACGTACGGTCACTGTGGGGACAACCTCATCAATGCACTTCTTGATGAAGCCAGTGACTGATGTGGTGAACTCCTCAATGCCATTGGAAGAATCCCAGAACATGTTCCAGTCTGTGACAGCAAAACAGTCCTGTAGTTTAGCATCTGCTTCATCTGACCACTTTTTTTACAAACCTAGTCACTGGTGCTTCCTGCTTTAATTTTCACGACTCCGTGAAACATAAAGATATGACAGTTTTTAAATGTCCCATTGGTTGGATATTCGTGATCGTAGTTAGTCTATTTCATTATCCAATGATTGTACATTGGCTAATAGGACTGATGGTAGAGTAAGATCGCCATCGGATCCTTACAAGGCACCCCGTCCTACGTCCGCGATATCTTCCTTTCTCATAGGAATCACAGTAACGAGGTCCTTGTCTGAAGTAAATCTTAAGTAAATCTTTTGCGTCCGACTCGTTAAAGAAAAAAAAATCTTTGTCCGGTACGAGGTGAGTCTCCTGATATTTAGATTAGGGGGGCTGAGTCACTGGTCCCTAGGAGGGGTGCGTCACTGGAGTGGGTTGAGTCACTGGTCCCTAGGAGGGGTGCGTCAATGGAGTGGGTTGAGTCACTGGTCCCTGGGAGGGGTGAGTCACTGGAGTGGGTTGAGTCACTGGTCCATAGGAGGGGTGCATCACTGGAGTGGGTTGAGTCACTGGTCCCTAGGAGGGGTGCGTCACTGGAGTGGGTTGAGTCACTGGTCCCTAGAAGGGGTGCGTCACTGGGTTGAGTCACTGGTCCCTAGGAGGGGTGTGTCACTGGGTTGAGTCACTGGTCCCTAGGAGGGGTGCATCACTGGGTTGAGTCACTGGTCCCTAGGAGGGGTGTGTCACTGGGTTGAGTCACTGGTCCCTAGGAGGGGTGCGTCACTGGAGTGGGTTGAGTCACTGGTCCCTAGGAGGGGTGCGTCACTGGAGTGGGTTGAGTCACTGGTCCCTAGGAGGTGTGCGTCACTGGAGTGGGTTGAGTCACTGGTCCCTAGGAGGTGTGCGTCACTGGAGTGGGTTGAGTCACTGGTCCCTAGGAGGGGTGCGTCACTGGGTTGAGTCACTGGTCCCTAGGAGGGGTGTGTCACTGGAGTGGGTTGAGTCACTGGTCCCTATGAGGGGTGCGTCACTGGAGTGGGTTGAGTCACTGGTCCCTAGGAGGGGTGCGTTACTGGAGTGGGTTGAGTCACTGGTCCCTAGGAGGGGTGCGTCACTGGGTTGAGTCACTGGCCCCTTGAGGGGTGCGTCACTGGGTTGAGTCACTGGTCCCTAGGAGGGTTGCGTCACTGGAGTGGGTTGAGTCACTGGTCCCTAGGAGGGGTGCGTCACTGGGTTGAGTCACTGGTCCCTAGGAGGGGTGCGTCACTGGATTGAGTCACTGGTCCCTAGGAGGGGTGCGTCACTGGGTTGAGTCACTGGTCCCTAGGAGGGGTGCGTCACTGGAGTGGGTTGAGTCACTGGTCCCTAGGAGGGGTGCGTCACTGGATTTGAGTCACTGGTCCCTAGGAGGGGTGCGTCACTGGCGTGATCTTCCTGTTATTTAGAAGCTCTTATCGATTCGAAGAACCGCTGGCAGAAAAAGTATGTACAAAATAAATGACAAATTACACGCAAAAACACACACACAAATGGTTGGGAGACCATAAAACGGCGCCATTGTCAAGACGTGCAAATGTTCATAGATGACCAGCAGGGTAGACTAATAATAAGTGGTTGTAAGAGGGTGCAACAGGTCAGCACCTTAGGAGTAAATGTCAATTGGCTTTTAATAGCCAAGAGAGGGAGAGACAAAAAACAGCATGTCTCGGACAAGGTAGCAAATCCAGTGAACAGGTCAGCTTTCCATAGCCGCAGGCAAAGCAGTTGAAACTGGAGCAGCAGCACAACCAGGTGGACTGGGGACAACAAGGAGTCATCAGGCCTGAGGCATGGTCCTAGGACTCAGGTCCCCCTGGAGGGAAGAGAGAGAGAATTAGAGAGATCATACTTCAAGTCACACAGGACACCAGATAAGACAGAAGAATTATGCCAGATGTAACATACATACTGACCTTGGCCCGCTGACTATTTCAGCATAGATACTGGAGGCTGAGATGGGGGGGTCAGGGGACACTGTGGCCCCTACAATACCCCCAGACAGAGCAAACCTGGCGGGATATAACCCCACCCACTTTGCCAAAGCACAATCCCCACACCAGTAGAGGAATATCAACAAATCACCAACTTACTACCCTGAGACAAGGCTGAGCTCACAACACGAATCCGAGGGGCCGCAAGACTGGATAGGAAGATCACGTCAGTGACTCAACCCACTCCAGTGACGCACCCCTCCTAGGGACCAGTGACTCAGCCCCCCTAATAAGCCAGTGACTCAGCCCCCTTAATGGGGTCAGAGGCAGAGAATCCTACTGGACAAGACACTGTTTCATCCTTTCCTACACTTAAATTGCCCTTGCCCAATGATTGCATATTATGAGAACAGTGACTGCAACTAGACAGCATACTGTTAGTACGTTTCGGCCAGTGGAACTCCTGTAGAACCATGTCCAGATAGTGTTTTTTAAAGTGGAAAAAAAAGTGTATTTAAAAGAAAAAAAAGATGAAAAAAGTTGTAAGAAAAAAAAAATCTTAAATGCAGAGTTTTGATTCAATTGCTATTAAAACTAATACAAACTTTTTTTTAGCAGGTAGCCAAGTAGCAACGAACAGCACGGACAACGCGGAAGTCATGTCAAGTTGTCAAAACAAAATAGGAACATCTATCCATCTAAGTCTATCGACTGTAAAAATAAAAAATAAAAACATAACAAGATTTACAATGTATCCCCTACAGCAGGGGTTTTCAACTCTGACATTAGGAGATCTGGAGCCTGCTGGTATTCTGTCCTAACTAATAATTAATTACACACACCTTGAGTCCTAGGTCTAATTCAGTCCCTTATTAGTGGGGAACAATGAAAAAAGGAAGTGGAACTTCGAGGTCGCCCCCGGTGCACATTGTTTTGCACTACACATCGGATTCAAATAAACAACTCATCAAGCTTTGATGATTTAAATCAGTTGTGTAGTGCTTGGGACAAAACCAAAACGTGCACCCAGGGGGTACACAGGACCGACTTTGGGTAGCTCTAGAGGATCACACTTCTACGGGCAATCAGTAGTTGGACTGAGCATGCCCAACACTTTTACTTATCTTGAACATAACTGTCTACACATGTACAGTATGTCATGTGTTTCTGTCAGTAACATCTCTATGGTTGTAAACTGGCCTAGGTCACCAGTACCCAATCAGAGACATTAGAACTGGCATCAGGTCACCAGTACCCAATCAGAGACATTAGAACTGGCCTAGGTCACCAGTACCCAATCAGAGACATTAGAACTGGCCTAGGTCACCCGTACCCAATCAGAGACATTAGAACTGGCCTAGGTCACCAGTACCCAATCAGAGACATTAGAACTGGCCTAGGTCACCAGTACCCAATCAGAGACATTAGAACTGGCATCAGGCTACCAGTACCCAATCAGAGACATTAGAACTGGCCTAGGTCACCAGTACCCAATCAGAGACATTAGAACTGGCATCAGGCTACCAGTACCCAATCAGAGACATTAGAACTGGCATCAGGTCACCAGTACCCAATCAGAGACATTAGATCTGGCCTAGGACACCAGTACCCAATCAGAGACATTAGAACTGGCCTAGGTCACCAGTACCCAATCAGAGACATTAGAACTGGCCTAGGTCACCAGTACCCAATCAGAGACATTAGAACTGGCATCAGGCTACCCGTACCCAATCAGAGACATTAGAACTGGCCTAGGTCACCAGTACCCAATCAGAGACATTAGAACTGGCATCAGGCTACCCGTACCCAATCAGAGACATTAGATCTGGCCTAGGTCACCAGTACCCAATCAGAGACATTAGATCTGGCCTAGGTCACCAGTACCCAATCAGAGACATTAGATCTGGCCTAGGACACCAGTACCCAATCAGAGACATTAGAACTGGCCTAGGTCACCAGTACCCAATCAGAGACATTAGATCTGGCATCAGGCTACCAGTACCCAATCAGAGACATTAGAACTGGCCTAGGTCACCAGTACCCAATCAGAGACATTAGATCTGGCATCAGGCTACCAGTACCCAATCAGAGACATTAGAACTGGCCTAGGTCACCAGTACCCAATCAGAGACATTAGAACTGGCATCAGGCTACCCGTACCCAATCAGAGACATTAGAACTGGCCTAGGTCACCAGTACCCAATCAGAGACATTAGATCTGGCCTAGGACACCAGTACCCAATCAGAGACATTAGAACTGGCATCAGGCTACCCGTACCCAATCAGAGACATTAGAAATGGCCTAGGTCACCAGTACCCAATCAGAGACATTAGAACTGGCATCAGGTCACCAGTACCCAATCAGAGACATTAGAACTGGCCTAGGTCACCAGTACCCAATCAGAGACAATAGAACTGGCCTAGGTCACCAGTACCCAATCAGAGACATTAGAACTGGCCTAGGTCACCAGTACCCAATCAGAGACATTAGAACTGGCCTAGGTCACCAGTACCCAATCAGAGACATTAGATCTGGCATCAGGCTACCCGTACACAATCGGAGACATTAGATCTGGCATCAGGCTACCCGTACACAATCGGAGACATTAGATCTGGCATCAGGCTACCTGTACACAATCAGAGATATTAGATCTGGCATCAGGCTACCCGTACACAATCAGAGACATTAGATCTGGCATCAGGCTACTCGTACCCAATCGGAGACATTAGATCTGGCATCAGGCTACCCGTACACAATCAGAGACATTAGATCTGGCATCAGGCTACCCGTACACAATCGGAGACATTAGATCTGGCATCAGGCCACCCGTACACAATCAGAGACATTAGATCTGGCATCAGGCCACCCGTACACAATCAGAGAGATTACTTCAGATTCAAAATTGTACGTTTTTGCAGGTACCCAGGAGAGTGCCGGGAGCCGGGATTGAGCCTGCAGTCTATGGAGCAGGAGCTGCTTAGACCACTGCGCCATCCATCCACATTAATTAGCCAATCTGAGCGAATGACTAAACTGAACCGAGGAGTTTCTTTTCTGTTTTAACCCAAACCTGCATCCTTATTTTAACCTGTCTATGACGCAGGTTCCGCTAGCGGAACTCCCCCCCCCCCCCAACATTCTGCTGAAAAGGCAGTGTGGGAAATTCAAAAAATATTATTTAGAAATATTTAACTTTCACACATTAACAAGTCCAATACAGCAAATGAAAGATGACCAATCAGAATGAATGCCTGAATTTAAATAACCCTATCCCAAACCTTGCTTCTTAATTTAACCAATCAGAATGAATGCATGAATTTTTAACCAATCAGAATTAATGCTCTGAAATGAACTCTACAGTTATTTCTGTTTTAATCCTATTCCCAACTTAATCCCTTGATTTAAACCAGTCTGAGTTAATGCCTTTACTTAACAGTAGAGTTGTTTCTGTGAGCCTAAATGGTCTAGACCTCGTGTGGGAGCTGTGTGCATAAATACAGGATGTCTGGATATTAAGTTAGTTTAGTTTCAAAAAATGGATGTTTATCCAAGCACGTTAAGAAATGATGTTAGACTGTGATATCTCGTAAACACAATGCCACGAACATCATTTTTTACAAGAGGATAATAAAGCCATTATCTTCGTCATTATATGTATCATTGTTAACATTAACAGTATCACCTACTGTAGCTCGGAGCCTCCTAGTCAGAAATATAAAACGCTCTGAGGAAGTACTATACAGTAGTTCTATATAGAGAGAGCTCTGAGGAAGCACTATACAGTAGTTCTATATAGAGAGAGCTCTGAGGAAGCACTATACAGTAGTTCTATATAGAGAGAGCTCTGAGGAAGCACTATACAGTAGTTCTATATAGAGAGAGTTCTGAGGAAGCACTATACAGTAGTTCTATATAGAGAGAGCTCTGAGGAAGTACTATACAGTAGTTCTATATAGAGAGAGCTCTGAGGAAGCACTATACAGTAGTTCTATAGAGAGAGCACTGAGGAAGTACTATACAGTAGTTCTATATAGAGAGAGCTCTGAGGAAGCACTATACAGTAGTTCTATAGAGAGAGAGCTCTGAGGAAGTACTATACAGTGGTTCTATATAGAGTGAGCTCTGAGGAAGCACTATACAGTAGTTCAATATAGATCTCTGAATGCAGTCATTCTACGTAGAGATATAAATGCTAGATAAGACACCAATAGAGGTGTGTAATAAACTTCTATTCAATTACAAGGTTCTGGACTCTCTGAGCCTGTTGCAGTATGACAGGCAAACAGCACCTTGAGCCTCTTCAGCTGTCCCATCTCAGGTGGCAGACAGCCGAGCTGATTCCCCCACAGGTTCAGGACCACCAGGTTCTCCGGGGCTCTAAATCAAATAAAATCATATCAAATCACATCACATTTATTTACATAGCCCTTCGTAGATCAGCTGATATCTCAAAGTGCTGTACAGAAACCCAGCCTGAAACCCTAAACAGCAAGCAATGCAGGTGTAGAAGCACAGTGGCTAGGAAAAACTCCCTAGAAAGGCCAAAACCTAGGACGAAACCTAGAGAGGAACCAGGCTCTGAGGGGTGGCCAGTCCTCTTCTGGTTGTGCCGGGTGGAGATTATAACAGAACATGGCCAAGATGTTCAAATGTTCATAAATGACCAGCATGGCGCCAACCCAGACAGGAAGATCACGTCAGTGACTCAACCCACTCAAGTGACGCACCCCTCCTAGGGATGGCATGGAAGAGCACCAGTAAGCCAGTGACTCAGCCCCTGTTATAGGGTTAGAGGCAGAGAATCCCAGTGGAAAGAGGGGAACCGGCCAGGCAGAGACAGCAAGGGCGGTCCGTTGCTCCAGAGCCTTTGCGTTCACCTTCACACTCCTGGGCCAGACTACACTCAATCATATGACCCACTGAAGAGATGAGTCTTCAGTAAAGACTTAAAGGTTGAGGGCAGTAAGACAGTAAGACAGTTCAGCTTCTCAGGCTCTCTCAGCGCTCTGCAGGGGGTTTGTCCAGGACACGCTGGGCCAGGCTCAGGTGGCTGTAGTTCAGCAGCCCAGGACAGGCTGGGCCAGGCTCAGGTGGCTGTAGTTCAGCAGCCCAGGACAGGCTGGGCCAGGCTTAGGTGGCTGTAGTTCAGCAGCCCAGGACAGGCTGGGCCAGGCTCAGGAGGCTGTAGTTCAGCAGCCCAGGACACGCTGGGCCAGGCTCAGGTGGCTGTAGTTCAGCAGCCCAGGACAGGCTGGGCCAGGCTCAGGTGGCTGTAGTTCAGCAGCCCAGGACAGGCTGGGCCAGGCTCAGGTGGCTGTAGTTCAGCAGCCCAGTACAGGCTGGGCCAGGCTCAGGTGGCTGTAGTTCAGCAGCCCAGGAAAGGCTGGGGTGGTTGTTGTTGTCTCTCCCGTGGCTCTGCCTTCCGTTACACACACCTGAGGAAATTAGATCGTTTAGCGCCCATTTTGTGAGAATTGGAAATTCATATTCTGTTTTTCCCTAATCTCACACTCAAAAGCACGCACGAACGCACAAGCACGAACGCACAAGCACGAATGCACAAGCACGAACGCACACGCCCAAAAATGAATGAAAGACCCGGGAAAGACTATTTCCCCCTTGTGATGTTGTACTATTGGAATTTCACAAAATACACAACATGCTTAGTAACAGATTAGCAAAAAAATTTAATTGCACATTATCCAAACAGATCGTAGCAAGGAAGCCTTTAGCCTAGCATATTAACTTCACACAAAATTGTCATAAATTCAAAGAACACACATTATTGAAACTGCCGGAACCCCAACAGGAAACCATTACCCCAGTTAATAACCCCAACAGGAAACCATTACCCCAGTTAATAACCCAGACAGGAAACCCTTACTCCAGTTAATAACCTCAACAGGAAACCCTTACTCCAGTTAATAACCCAGACAGGAAACCATTACCCCAGTTAATAACCCAGACAGGAAACACTTACCCCAGTTAATAACCCAGACAGGAAACCCTTACTCCAGTTAATAACCTCAACAGGAAACCCTTACTCCAGTTAATAACCTCAACAGGAAACCCTTATCCCAGTTAATAACCTCAACAGGAAACCCTTACCCCAGTTAATAACCTCAACAGGAAATCCTTACTCCAGTTAATAACCCCAACAGGAAACCCTTACTCCAGTTAATAACCCAACAGGAAACCCTTACTCCAGTTAATAACCTCAACAGGAAACCCTTACTCCAGTTAATAACCCAGACAGGAAACCCTTACTCCAGTTAATAACCTCAACAGGAAACCCTTACCCCAGTTAATAACCCCAACAGGAAACCATTACCCCAGTTAATAACCCCAACAGGAAACCCTTACCCCAGTTAATAACCCCAACAGGAAACCCTTACCCCAGTTAATAACCTCAACAGGAAACCCTTACTCCAGTTACTAACCTTAACAGGAAACCATTACCCCAGTTAATAACTCAGACAGGAAACCCTTACTCCAGTTAATAACCTCAACAGGAAACACTTACCCCAGTTAATAACCCCAACAGGAAACCATTACCCCAGTTAATAACCCAGACAGGAAACCCTTACTCCAGTTAATAACCTCAACAGGAAGCCCTTACTCCAGTTAATAACCCAGACAGGAAACCCTTACTCCAGTTACTAACCTCAACAGGAAACCCTTACTCCAGTTAATAACCCAGACAGGAAACCCTTACTCCAGTTAATAACCCCAACAGGAAACCATTACCCCAGTTAATAACCTCAACAGGAAACCCTTACTCCAGTTAATAACCTCAACAGGAAACCCTTACCCCAGTTAATAACCCCAACAGGAAACCATTACCCCAGTTAATAACCCAGACAGGAAACCCTTACTCCAGTTAATAACCTCAACAGGAAACCCTTACTCCAGTTAATAACCCAGACAGGAAACCCTTACTCCAGTTAATAACCTCAACAAGAAACCCTTACTCCAGTTAATAACCCAGACAGGAAACCCTTACTCCAGTTAATAACCCCAACAGGAAACCATTACCCAAGTTAATAACCTCAACAGGAAACCATTACCCCAGTTAATAACCCAGACAGGAAACCCTTACTCCAGTTAATAACCCAGACAGTAAACTCTCTCTCTCTCTCTCTCTCTCTCTCTCTCTCTCTCTCTCTCTCTCTCTCTCTCTCTCTCTCTCTCTCTCTCTCTCTCTCTCTCTCTCTCTCTCTCTCTCTCTCCCTCTCCCTCTCCCCTTCCCTCTCTCTCTCTCCTTCTCTCTCTCTCTAACTCTCTCTCTCTCCTTATCTCTTTCTCTCTCTCTCTTCTCTCTCTCTCTCTCTCTCTCTCTCTCTCTCTCTCTCTCTCTCTCTCTCCTCTCTCTCTCTCCTTCTCTCTCTTCTCCAGGTTCATCTCTCTGTTGTCAGGATTTGGCCAGGGTTGTTCTGGTTTTTGGTCACTAGATGCCCCCATTGTGCCTTTTGACCTTTTGTTTTCCCTTGATCCCCATTACTATTTGCACCTGTGCCTCGTTTCCCCTGATTGTATTTAAACCTTTTGTTTTCCTCTGTACTTTGCTCTGTGTTTGTATGTTAGCACCCAGCCCTAGTACTCTGTGAGCTCTTGTTGATCCCGGTGGACTCTCTTGTGGAATTCTGTTTTTTTTGTTCTTGTTTGTTTGTTTTTTGAGTATCTTTTGAGGCTTTTTGTGCTTTACCTTCCACCTTGTGGATTTACCTTTTTGTCCTGGAGGATTACCTTTGTTCTTGTGGAATTCCTTTTGAGGTTGTGGAGTTACATGTTTTCCTGAAGAACTTCACTTTTTACTTCATTAAATACACCATCTCAAGTACTGCTGTGTCTGCCTCATCTCCTGGGTTCTGCCGACTATTCGTGGCTCAGTTGGTTAAGTGACTGTTTCTCACTCCGGAGACCCGGGTTCGTAACCAGGTCCTGACATCTGTAGGAGATGGCTTTGTTATGGAAGCTTTGGGAATCACTTTCTTTTAGGTGGTTGTTGTAACGGTTCTCTTGGTGTGGTGAAGGAGAGTCGGACCAAAACGCAGCGTGTAGATTGCGATCCATGTTTAATCAAACAAACTTAAACACGAAATAACACAAACACTACAAAACAATAAACGTAACGAAAAACGAAACAGCCTAAACTTGTCAACTAACACAGCGACAGGAACAAAGACACTAAGGACAATCACCAACCAACCAAAGAATATGGCTGCCTAAATATGGTTCCCAATCAGAGACAACAATAAACACCTGCCTCTGATTGAGAACCACTCCAGGCAACCATAGACTTTGATAGATCACCCCACTAGCTACAATCCCAATATATACACACCACATACAAAAAACCCATGCCACACTCTGGCCTGATAAACACAAAATACTTAGACCAGGTTGTGACAGTTGTAGAATTTAACATCTCTTTTCTGGATTTCTGGATTTTGATCATTAGTGGGTATCGGCCTAATTCTGTTCTGCTTGCGTTATTTGGTGTTTTACTTTGTACACGGAGGATATTGTTGCAGAATTCTGCGTGCATAGTCTCAATTTGGTGTTTGTCCCATTTTGTGAAATCTTGGTTGTTGAGCGGACCCCAGACCTCACAACCATAAAGGGCAATGGGTTCTATAACCAATTCAAGTATTTTTAGCCAGATCCTAATTGTTATGTTGAATTTTATGTTCCTTTTGATGGCTTAGAAGGTCCTTCTTGCCTTGTCTCTCAGATCGTTCACAACTTTGTGGAAGTTACCTGTGGCGCTGATGTTTTGGCCAAGGTATGTATAGTTTTTTGTGTGCTCTAGGGCAACGGTGTCTAGATGGAATTTGTATTTGTGGTCCTGGGAACTGGACCTTTTTTGGAACACCATTATTTTGTTCTTACTGAGATTTACCGTCAGGGTTCAGGTCTGACAGAATCTGTGCATAAGATCTAGGTGCTGCTGTTGGCCCTCCTTGGTTGGTGACAGAAGCACCAGATCATCAGTAGACATTAGACATTTGACTTCGGATTCTAGTAGGGTGAGGCCGGGTACTGCAGACTGTTCAAGTGCCATTGTCAACTCGTGAATATATATGTTGAAGAAGGTGTGGCTTAAGCTGCATCCTTGTCTCACCCCACAACCCTGTGTGAAGAAATGTGTGTGTTTTTTGTTGATATATATATGTTAAAGAGGGCGAGGCTTGTTGTTTGTTTACATAGATTTTATAATGTCGTATGCTTTTCCCCAAACACCACTTTCCATCAATTTGTATAGCAGACCCTCATGAACCAAATTGAGTCGAAAGCTGTTTTGAAATCAACAAAGCATGAGAAGACTTGGCCTTTTGCTTTTGGTTTGTTTGTTTGTCAATTAGGGTGAACAGGGTGAATACATGGTCTGTGATACGATTGTTTGGTGAAAAGCCTATTTGATATTTGCTCAGTACATTGTTTTCCCCGAGGAAATGCACGAGACTACTGTTAATGATAATGCAGAGGATTTTTCACAAAATGCTGTTGAAGCATATTATTGGTCAAATTTGTCTCCACTTTTGTGGATTGGGGTGATCAGCCCTTATAGGCCTTTTTGGGTTGGAGGGTTTTTATTATCAATGTAATTAAAGAATCCATAATCATATTTAGCTGTTTTTTCATAGTTATAAAGCCAAAAAAGACTGGGGAAGTTCTCCATGTTGGATAGAGAATCCAGTGGGTTCTGGTAGTCTTTAATAGTTGATTCTAAGATCTGTATTTGATCATGTATATA
>NC_060180.1:74671551-74676551 GCF_021184085.1 Oncorhynchus gorbuscha | reverse complement strand
AATAACATGGCTATATACAGGAAGTACCAGGTAATAACATGGCTATAAACAGGGAGTACCAGGTAATAACATGACTATATACAGGAAGTACCAGATAATAACATGGCTATATACAGGGAGTACCAGATAATAACATGGCTATATACAGGAGTACCAGGTAATAACATGGCTATATACAGGAAGTACCAGGTAATAACATGGCTATATACAGGAAGTACCAGGTAATAACATGGCTACAACAGTGTGGGTTTGTGTGGACTATGTTAATTCTGTAGTGATGTGGACACCGAGGAAGTTGAATCTCTCGACCCGCTCAGCACCATACATCCCCATCGATGTGGACGTAGTCCTCGATCAGCTCCTTTCTCTTGCTGTTTGTTTTCCCAGCATTACAATCACCGGCCACAAAAAACGCCACCTCTGGATTGTGAATTTTCTTGTTGATTGCGATCTTGGTGATCAGGTTTGTGGTGATAAATAGATAGTACGGTCTGCAGCTTACCATGAGGTATTCTCAGGCCAGCAAAAAAAAAAAAAAACTTCAGACTTCCTTAACAATAGATAACGTGCACCAGCTGTTTGTTTTTTTTTACCAAAGAGACACACCCCTCCTCCCTTCGTCTTACCTGAGCGCTGCCGTCCGGTCTCCACGGAAAAAACCCAGGCAAGATGTATATTGACCATGTCCTCGATCAGTCACTTTGGCTAAATAGTAACCCATCGTGGTAGAATACATAAGCTACAATGTTACATAGTACAGGGAACTACAATTGTTTTTATTTTAATCAAGGACTGTATTGTTTGACAAATTAGTTATTTTTAACATGTTCATCTTTATAAAGTCTGGATGTTTTATATAACTTTGTAGCCTCCGTAACTTTCCAACTGTTTCATTTTTCATCTAACAAACTCTCTGCCAGTAGTCTATAAATTCATGATGAGGTTGACGCTGTGTTATTCATCCGATGCCTACAAATGCACAGTGCTTGTGGCCTGCAGTCGCCTCTCAGTCCGTGACAAACCTGGACACCACCCAGAAACTGGCTCAACGTGTGGATCTGTTTCGGCACAAAATAGCCGCCGTGCCCTTTGCACAACCCAGGGGGTTTCATCTCCTACCCACACCTTAGAGCCTGAATGGATGAGCTCCATCCAGTTTCCTTCTAGTCTGGTTCCAGATCTATTTGTGATGTCTTTCCAACTCCTGTCATTGTCCAATAAGCTCTGTCTCACTGCAGAATCAGACTTTGCCCATAAATATAACATTTCGAAAGTTAAGTTTAGTCACTCATTCCGAAGGGTTTAGTTAAGGGTTAAGGTTTGGGACATAGGGTTAGCACTGGGATTGAACACACGACCCATGGAGGCGGAACATCTTCCGTCCATTCGCCGTTCCTCTGGTTACATGCCTACTGGATGGTAATGGTGCTCACTGTTCCCCTGTTTACATGCCTACTGGATGGTAATGGTGCTCACTGTTCCCCTGTTTACATGCCTACTGGATGGTAATGGTGTTCACTGTTCCCCTGTTTACATGCCTACTGGATGGTAATGGTGCTCACTGTTCCCCTGTTTACATGCCTACTGGATGGTAATGGTGCTCACCGTTCCCCTGTTTACATATCTACTGGATGATAATGGTGCTCACCGTTCCCCTGTTTACATGCCTACTGGATGGTAATGGTGCTCACCGTTCCCCTGTTTACATGCCTACTGGATGGTAATGGTGCTCACCGTTCCCCTGGTTACATGCCTACTGGATGATAATGGTGCTCACCGTTCCCCTGGTTACATGCCTACTGGATGATAATGGTGCTCACCGTTCCCCTGTTTACATGCCTACTGGATGGTAATGGTGCTCACTGTTCCCCTGTTTACATGCCTACTGGATGGTAATGATGCTCACCGTTCCCCTGTTTACATGTCTACTGGATGGTAATGGTGCTCACTGTTCCCCTGTTTACATGCCTACTGGATGGTAATGATGCTCACCGTTCCCCTGTTTACATGCCTACTGGATGGTAATGATGCTCACCGTTCCCCTGTTTACATGTCTACTGGATGGTAATGGTGCTCACTGTTCCCCTGTTTACATGCCTACTGGATGGTAATGATGCTCACCGTTCCCCTGTTTACATGCCTACTGGATGGTAATGGTGCTCACCGTTCCCCTGTTTACATGTCTACTGGATGATAATGGTGCTCACCGTTGCCCCTAGTGGACGTTTCTTATGTCATCTCCTGACGTCCTGATCTTGAGGCTCTATTGATAACCAATTTGTGAGTTGGCAAGACGGCACAAACAGATCGGGGACCAACCTAGTTTCCTCCCTCCAGCAAACCTGCGGAGCACGTAGAGACTGGAGACCAGGCCGTGGAGACTGGAGACCAGGCCGTAGAGACTGGATACGCTGTGGAGACTGGAGACCAGGCCGTGGAGGCTGGATACTTTGTAGAGACTGGATACGCTGTGGAGACTGGAGACCAGGCCGTGGAGGCTGGATACCGGGCCGTGGAGGCTGGAGACCAGGCCGTGGAGACTGGAGACCAGGCCGTGGAGACTGGAGACCAGGCCGTGGAGACTGGAGACCAGGCCGTGGAGGCTGGAGACCAGGCCGTGGAGGCTGGAGACCAGGCCATGGAGACTGGAGACCAGGCCGTGGAGACTGGAGGCAAGGCCGTGGAGGCTGGAGACCAGGCCGTGGAGACTGGAGACCAGGCTGGATACCGGGCCATGGAGACTGGAGACCAGACTGGATACTGTGGAGGCTGGAGACTGCAAGCCGTGGAGGCTGGAGACCAGGCCGTGGAGGCTGGAGACCAGGCTGTGGAGACTGGAGACCTGGTCATGGAGACTGGAGACCAGGTCATGGAGACTGGATACGATGTGGAGACTGGATACGCTGTGGAGACTGGAGACCAGGCCGTGGAGACTGGAGACCAGGCCGTGGAGGCTGGATACCGGGCCGTAGAGACTGGAGACCAGGCCGTGGAGACTGGATACGCCGTGGAGACTGGAGACCAGGCCGTGGAGACTGGAGACCTGGTCATGGAGACTGGAGACCAGGTCATGGAGACTGGATACGCTGTGGAGACTGGATACGCTGTGGAGGCTGGAGACTGGAGACCAGGCCGTGGAGGCTGGAGACCAGGCCGTGGAGGCTGGAGACAAGGCCGTGGAGACTGGAGACCAGGTCATGGAGACTGGATACGCTGTGGAGGCTGGAGACCAGGCCATGGAGACTGGAGACCAGGCCATGGAGACTGGAGACCAGGTCATGGAGACTGGATACGCTGTGGAGACTGGAGACCAGGCCATGGAGACTGGAGACCAGGCAGTGGAGGCTGGATACCGGGCCGTGGAGACTGGAGACCAGGCCGTGGAGACTGGATACGCCGTGGAGACTGGAGACCAGGCCGTGGAGGCTGGAGACCTGGCCGTAGAGACTGGAGACCAGGCGGTGGAGGCTGGATACGCCGTGGAGACTGGAGACCAGGCCGTGGAGGCTGGAGACCTGGCCGTAGAGACTGGAGACCAGGCCGTGGAGGCTGGATACGCCGTGGAGACTGGAGACCAGGCCGTGGAGGCTGGAGACCTGGCCGTAGAGACTGGAGACCAGGCCGTGGAGGCTGGATACCGGGCCATGGAGACTGGAGACCAGGCCATGGAGACTGGAGACCGGGCCGTGGAGACTGGAGACCAGGCCGTGGAGGCTGGATACTGGGCCATGGAGACTGGAGCCCAGGCCGTGGAGACTGGAGACCGGGCCGTGGAGACTGGAGACCAGGTCATGGAGACTGGAGACCAGGTCATGGAGACTGGAGACTGGGCCGTGGAGGCTGGATACCGGGCCATGGAGACTTGAGCCCAGGCCGTGGAGGCTGGATACGCCGTGGAGACTGGAGACCAGGCCGTGGAGGCTGGAGACCTGGCCGTAGAGACTGGAGACCAGGCCGTGGAGGCTGGATACGCCGTGGAGACTGGAGACCTGGCCGTAGAGACTGGAGACCAGGCCGTGGAGGCTGGATACCGGGCCATGGAGACTGGAGACCAGGCCGTGGAGGCTGGATACGCCGTGGAGGCTGGATACCGGGCCATGGAGACTGGAGACCAGGCCGTGGAGGCTGGATACCGGGCCGTGGAGACTGGAGACCAGGCCGTGGAGGCTGGAGACCAGGCCGTGGAGGCTGGAGACCAGGCCATGGAGACTGGAGACCAGGCCGTGGAGACTGGAGGCAGGTCAGGCTGGAGACCAGGCCGTGGAGACTGGGCGCTGTGGAGGCTGGATACCGGGCCATGGAGACTGGATACGCTGTGGAGACTGGATACGCTGTGGAGGCTGGAGACTGGAGAACAAGCCGTGGAGGCTGGAGACCAGGCCGTGGAGGCTGGAGACCAGGCCGTGGAGACTGGAGACCTGGTCATGGAGACTGAGACCAGGTCATGGAGACTGGATACGATTGGAGACTGGATACGCTGTGGAGACTGGAGACCAGGCCGTGGAGACTGGAGACCAGGCCGTAAGTTTGTATTTCGGGCCGTTGAGACCAGTTTGCCGTGAGACTGGACCAGGTGCTGGAGACCTGTCATGGAGACAGGAGACCAGGTCATGGAGACTGGATGCTGTGGAGACTGGATGCTGTGGAGGCTGGAGACTGGAGACCAGGCAGGCTGGAGACCAGGCCGTGGAGGCTGGAGACAAGGCCGTGGAGACTGGAGACCAGGTCATGGAGACTGGATACGCTGTGGAGGCTGGATACGGGGCCATGGAGACTGGAGACCAGGCCATGGAGACTGGAGACCAGGCAGTGGAGGCTGGATTGGAGACTGGAGACCAGGCCGTGAGACTGGATACGCCGTGGAGACTGGAGACCAGGCCGTGGAGGCTGGAGACCTGGCCGTAGAGACTGGAGACCAGGCGGTGGAGGCTGGAACGCCGTGGAGACTGGAGACCAGGCCGTGGAGGCTGGAGACCTGGCCAGAGACTGGAGACCAGGCC
>NC_060180.1:74649051-74666551 GCF_021184085.1 Oncorhynchus gorbuscha | reverse complement strand
TTTAGTTCCAGGTGGAACCCTTTTTAGTTCCCGGTAGAACCCTTTTTAGTTCCAGGTAGAACCCTTTTTAGTTCCAGGTGGAACCCTTTTTAGTTCCATGTGGAGCCCTTTTTAGTTCCAGGTGGAACCCTTTTTAGTTCCAGGTGGAACCCTTTTTAGTTCCAGGTAGAAACCTTTTAAGTTCCAGGTAGAACCCTTTGGTGGTGAAAGAGATTCTACTTATAATGTTTTAGTGATGAAAGGGTTACCTTGTAGAATCTTGTATTAATGAACCAAAAATAGTTATTTTTAGAGGGTTCTCTTATCGGGACAAATGAAGAACCCTTCATGGTTCCTGATACACTCACAGTGAGGCTTCACCTGTTGGTCTTAATTATGATTGACAGATCATGTAATCCGAGATGCCATTGCCTTCCTTTGTGACCTGGAGCAAGGCACTTATCTCCCCACAACAAGTATTCTACAGGTGCCCATTGTGGTAGCCCCTGCTCCGACCTCTGTATCTCTATGTAACAGTCCCCTGACTCCGACCTCTGTATGTATGTAACAGTCCCCTGACTCCGACCTCTGTATGTATGTAACAGTCCCCTGCTCCAACCTCTGTACCTCTATGTAACAGTCCCCTGCTCCAACCTCTGTACCTCTATGTAACAGTCCCCTGCTCCAACCTCTGTACCTCTATATAACAGACCCCTGCTCCGACCTCTGTACCTCTATGTAACAGTCCCCTGCTATGACCTCTGTACCTCTATATAACAGACCCCTGCTCCGACCTCTGTACCTCTATGTAACAGTCCCCTGCTACGACCTCTGTACCTCTATGTAACAGTCCCCTGCTCCGACCTCTGTACCTCTATGAACCAGTCCCCTGCTCCGACCTCTGAACTCTATATAACAGACCCCTGCTCCGACCTCTGTACCTCTATGTAACAGTCCCCTGCTCCGACCTCTGTACCTCTATGTAACAGTCCCCTGCTCCAACCTCTATATGTCTGTACCAGTCCCCTGCTCTGACCTCTGACCTCTCTGTAACAGTCCCCTGCTCCGACCTCTGTACCTCTATGTACCAGTCCCCTGCTCCGACCTCTGACCTCTATGTAACAGTCCCCTGCTCCGACCTCTGTACCTCTATGTAACAGTCCCCTGTTCCGACCTCTGTACCTCTATGTAACAGTCCCCTGTTCCGACCTCTGTACCTCTATGTAACAGTCCCCTGCTCCGACCTCTGTACCTCTATGTAACAGTCCCCTGCTCCGACCTCTGACCTCTATGTAACAGTCCCCTGCTCCGACCTCTGTACCTCTATGTAACAGTCCCCTGCTCCGACCTCTGACCTCTATATGTCTGTACCAGTCCCCTGCTCCAACCTCTATATGTCTGTAACAGTCCCCTTCTCCGACCTCTGTACCTCTATGTAACAGTCCCCTGCTCCGATCTCTGACCTCTATATAACAGACCCCTGCTCCGACCTCTGTACCTCTATGTAACAGTCCCCTGCTCCGACCTCTGACCTCTATATAACAAACCCCTGCTCCGACCTCTGTACCTCTATGTAACAGTCCCCTGCTACGACCTCTGTACCTCTATATAACAGACCCCTGCTCCGACCTCTGTACCTCTATGTAACAGTCCCCTGCTACGACCTCTGACCTCTATATAACAGACCCCTGTCTCTGTACCAGTAACAGTCCTGCTCCAACCTCTATATGTCTGTAACAGTCCCCTTCTCCGACCTCTGTACCTCTATATAACAGACCCCTGCTCCGACCTCTGTACCTCTATGTAACAGTCCCCTGCTCCGACCTCTGTACCTCTATATAACAGACCCCTGCTACGACCTCTGTACCTCTATATAACAGACCCCTGCTCCGACCTCTGTACCTCTATGTAACAGTCCCCTGCTCTGACCTCTGTACCTCTATGTAACAGTCCCCTGCTCTGACCTCTGTACCTCTATGTAACCGTCCCCTGCTCTGACCTCTGTACCTCTATGTAACAATCCCCTGCTCTGACCTCTGTACCTCTATGTAACAATCCCCTGCTCCAACCTCTATATGTCTGTAACAGTCCCCTGCTCCGACCTCTGACCTCTATATGTCTGTACCAGTCCCCTGCTCCAACCTCTATATGTCTGTACCAGTCCCCTGCTCCGACCTCTGTACCTCTATGTAACAATCCCCTGCTCCAACCTCTATATGTCTGTACCAGTCCCCTGCTCCGACCTCTGTACCTCTATGTACCAGTCCCCTGCTCCGACCTCTGTACCTCTATGTACCAGTACCCTGCTCCAACCTCAAAATGTCTGTACCAGTCCCCTGCTCCGACCTCTGTATCTCTCTGTAACAGTCCCCTGCTCCAACCTCTATATGTCTGTACCAGTCCCCTGCTCTGACCTCTATGTAACAGGCCCCTGCTCTGACCTCTATGTAACAGGCCCCTGCTCTGACCTCTATGTAACAGGCCCCTGCTCTGACCTCTATGTAACAGGCCCCTGCTCTGACCTCTATGTAACAGCCCCCTGCTCTGACCTCTATGTAACAGGCCCCCTGCTCTGACCTCTATGTAACAGGCCCCTGCTCCAACCTCTGTACTCTATGTAACAGGCCCCTGCTCTGACCTCTATGTAACAGGCCCCTGCTCCAACCTCTGAACTCTATGTAACAGTCCCCTGCTCCAACCTCTGTACCTCTATGTAACAGGCCCCTGCTCTGACCTCTATGTAACAGGCCCCTGCTCTGACCTGTATGTACCAGCCCCCTGCTCTGACCTCTATGTAACAGCCCCCTGCTCTGACCTCTAACCAGTACCCTGTCTGACCTCTATTCCTCTCTGTAACAGGCCCCTGCTCTGACCTCTATGTACCAGTCCCCTGTTCCTACCTCTATGTAACAGCCCCCTGCTCTGACCTCTATGTAACAGCCCCCTGCTCTGACCTCTATGTAACAGTCCCCTGCTCTGACCTCTATGTACCAGTCCCCTGTTCCTACCTCTATGTAACAGTCCCCTGCTCTGACCTCTATGTACCAGTCCCCTGTTCCTACCTCAAAATGTCTGTACCAGTCCCCTGCTCCGACCTCTGTATCTCTCTGTAACAGTCCCCTGCTCCAACCTCTATATGTCTGTACCAGTCCCCTGCTCTGACCTCTATGTAACAGGCCCCTGCTCTGACCTCTATGTAACAGGCCCCTGCTCTGACCTCTATGTAACAGCCCCCTGCTCTGACCTCTATGTAACAGTCCCCTGCTCTGACCTCTATGTAACAGTCCCCTGCTCTGACCTCTATGTAACAGGCCCCTGCTCTGACCTCTATGTAACAGGCCCCTGCTCTGACCTCTATGTAACAGGCCCCTGCTCTGACCTCTATGTAACAGCCCCCTGCTCTGACCTCTATGTAACAGGCCCCCTGCTCTGACCTCTATGTAACAGGCCCCTGCTCCAACCTCTGTACCTCTATGTAACAGGCCCCTGCTCTGACCTCTATGTAACAGGCCCCTGCTCCAACCTCTGTACCTCTATGTAACAGGCCCCTGCTCCAACCTCTGTACCTCTATGTAACAGGCCCCTGCTCTGACCTCTGTAACAGGCCCCTGCTCTGACCTGTATGTACCAGCCCCCTGCTCTGTCCTCTATGTAACAGCCCCTGCTCTGACCTCTATGTAACAGTACCCTGCTCTGACCTCTCTTCCTCTCTGTAACAGCCCCTGCTCTGACCTCTATGTACCAGTCCCCTGTTCCTACCTCTATGTAACAGCCCCCTGCTCTGACCTCTATGTAACAGCCCCCTGCTCTGACCTCTATGTAACAGTCCCCTGCTCTGACCTCTATGTACCAGTCCCCTGTTCCTACCTCTATGTAACAGTCCCCTGCTCTGACCTCTATGTACCAGTCCCCTGTTCCTACCTCTATGTAACAGCCCCCTGCTCTGACCTCTATGTAACAGCCCCCTGCTCTGACCTCTATGTAACAGTCCCCTGCTCTGACCTCTATGTACCAGTCCCCTGTTCCTACCTCTATGTAACAGTCCCCTGCTCTGACCTCTATGTACCAGTCCCCTGTTCCTACCTCTATATAACAGGCCCCTGCTCTGACCTCTATGTAACAGGCCCCTGCTCTGACCTCTATGTAACAGGCCCCTGCTCTGACCTCTATGTAACAGCCCCCTGCTCTGACCTCTATGTAACAGGCCCCCTGCTCTGACCTCTATGTAACAGGCCCCTGCTCCAACCTCTGTACCTCTATGTAACAGGCCCCTGCTCTGACCTCTATGTAACAGGCCCCTGCTCCAACCTCTGTACCTCTATGTAACAGGCCCCTGCTCCAACCTCTGTACCTCTATGTAACAGGCCCCTGCTCTGACCTCTATGTAACAGGCCCCTGCTCTGACCTGTATGTACCAGCCCCCTGCTCTGTCCTCTATGTAACAGCCCCCTGCTCTGACCTCTATGTAACAGTACCCTGCTCTGACCTCTCTTCCTCTCTGTAACAGCCCCTGCTCTGACCTCTATGTACCAGTCCCCTGTTCCTACCTCTATGTAACAGCCCCCTGCTCTGACCTCTATGTAACAGCCCCTGCTCTGACCTCTATGTAACAGTCCCCTGCTCTGACCTCTATGTACCAGTCCCCTGTTCCTATCTATGTAACAGTCCCCTGCTCTGACCTTATGTACCAGTCCCCTGTTCCTACCTCTATGTAACAGCCCCCTGCTCTGACCTCTATGTAACAGCCCCTGCTCTGACCTTATGTAACAGTCCCCTGCTCTGACCTCTATGTACCAGTCCCCTGTTCCTACCTCTATGTAACAGTCCCCTGCTCTGACCTCTATGTACCAGTCCCCTGTTCCTACCTCTATGTAACAGCCCCTGCTCTGACCTCTATGTAACAGCCCCCTGCTCTGACCTCTATGTACCAGTCCCCTGTTCCTACCTCTATGTAACAGTCCCCTGCTCTGACCTCTATGTAACAGGCCCCTGCTCTGACCTCTATGTAACAGTCCCCTGCTCTGACCTCTATGTAACAGACCCCTGCTCTGACCTCTATGTAACAGTCCCCTGCTCTGACCTCTATGTAACAGTCCCCTGCTCTGACCTCTATGTAACAGTCCCCTGCTCTGACCTCTCTGTAACAGCCCCTGCTCTGACCTCTATGTAACAGCCCCCTGTTCCTACCTCTATGTAACAGTCCCCTGCTCTGACCATCTGTAACAGCCCCCTGCTTTGACCTCTATGTAACAGCCCCTGTTCCTACCTCTCTGTAACAGCCCCCTGCTCTGACCTCTATGTAACAGCCCCCTGTTCCTACCTCTCTGTAACAACCCCCTGCTCTGACATGTAACAGTCCCCTGCTCTGACCTCTATGTAACAGCCCCCTGCTCTGACCTCTGTACCTCTATGTAACAGTCCCCTGCTCCAACCTCTGTACCTCTATGTAACAGTCCCCTGCTCTGACCTCTCTGTAACAGCCCCCTGCTCTGACATCTATGTAACAGCCCCCTGCTCTGACCTCTCTGTAACAGCCCCTGCTCTGACCTCTATGTAACAGTCCCCTGCTCTGACCTCTATGTAACAGTCCCCTGCTCTGACCTCTAGAATCACCATGTAACAGCCCCCTGTTCCTACCTCTCTGTAACAACCCCCTGCTCTGACCTCTATGTAACAGTCCACTGCTCTGACCTCTATGTAACAGCCCCTGCTCTGACCTCTATGTAACAGCCCCAGCTCATCTAACAGTCCCCTGCTCTGACCTCTATGTAACAGCCCCTGTTCTGACCTCTATGTAACAGTCCCCTGCTCTGACCTCTATGTAACAGTCCCCTGCTCTGACCTCTCTGTAACAGCCCCCTGCTCTGACCTCTATGTAACAGCCCCCTGCTCTGACCTCTCTGTAACAGCCCCCTGCTCTGACCAGTCAGTCCCCTGCTCTGACAGAACAGTCCCCTGCTCTGACCTCTATGTAACAGTCCCCTGCTCTGACCTCTATGTAAGTCCCCAGTTCCTATCTATGTAACAGCCCCCTGCTCTGACATGTAACAGTCCCCTGCTCTGACCTCTATGTAACAGGTCCCCCTGTTCTGACCTCTATGTACCAGTCCCCTGTTCCTACCTCTATGTAACAGCCCCCTGCTCTGACCTCTATGTAACAGTCCCCTGCTCTGACCTCTATGTAACAGTCCCCTGCTCCGACCTCTATGTAACAGCGCCCTGCTCTGACCTCTATGTAACAGGCCCCCTGCTCTGACCTCTATGTAACAGGCCCCCTGCTCTGACCTCTCCAACCTGTATATCTGAGGGGTTGGGATAAAAGAGGAGGTGAAATTTCAGTTGGGACGAATATAGGCCATAATGGCGCCAGTCATTTACAGGCTCCAACCAATTGTGCTATTGTGTGTATGTTTTCACGATACTTGTATCTTATTTTGTATGAATATTTATGCCACAGTCTCTTATGACCTTAAAGAGCTTCTGGATAACAGAACAGCGATGACTCACCACGGAGAAGATTCTTTCTGTAAAGAGTTGGACACAGGACAAGTCCAAATCCTGTCGTCCAGAAAAAGAGACAGAGATATAAGGGTCTAGGTCGGGGTGCCTTGTAAGAATCCGGCAGCGAGTGGGTAATCCGCCTCTACCATCAGTCCTATTAGCGAACGTGCAATAATTAACGATCAGTCGTTAGCGGTCCAGAACTGTTACTAGGAGACACCCAGAATCACCAGTCATTACTGGTCCAGAACCGTTACTAGGAGACACCCAGAATCAACAGTCATTACTGGTCCAGAACCGTTACTAGGAGACACCCAGAATCACCAGTCATTACTGGTCCAGAACCGTTACTAGGAGACACCCAGAATCACCAGTCATTACTGGTCCAGAACTGTTACTAGGAGACACTCAGAATCACCAGTCATTACTGGTCCAGAACTGTTACTAGGAGAAACCCAGAATCACCAGTCATTACCGGTCCAGAACTGTTACTAGGAGACACCCAGAGCCACCAGTCTTTACTGGTCCAGAACTGTTACTAGGAGACACCCAGAATCACCAGTAATTACTGGTCCAGAACTGTTACTAGGAGACACCCAGAATCACCAGTCATTACTGGTCCAGAACTGTTACTAGGAGACACCCAGAACCACCAGTCATTACTGGTCCAGAACTGTTCCTAAGACACCCAGAACCACCAGTCATTACTGGTCCCGAACTGTTACTAGGAGACACCCAGAACCACCAGTCCCACCTACGGCCTCACAGTCACCGTCGCAGGACAATGACTAATCTAACGCAACCACAACCACACAAGTACATGATGAGACTGACACAGGCTGCTCACATGCCTAACCTGTGTCAACGCCACAGTCTAATCCTAATCCTAACGCCACAGTCTAACCCTAATCCTAATGCCACAGTCTAACCCTAATCCTAAAGACACAGTCTAATCCTAATCCTAACGCCACAGTCTAACCCTAATCCCAACGCCACAGTCTAACCCTAATCCTAACGCCACAGTTTAAACCTAATCCTAAAGCCACGGTCTAACCCTAATCCTAAAGCCACAGCCTAACCCTAATCCTAAGCCACAGTTTAAACCTAATCCTAAAGCCACGGTCTAACCCTAATCCTAAAGCCACAGTCTAACCCTAATCCTAAAGCCACAGTCTAACCCTAATCCTAAAGCCACAGTCTAACACCTAATCCTAAAGCCACAGCCTAACCCTAATCCTAAAGCCACAGTCTAACCCTAATCCTAAAACCACAGTCTAACCCTAATCCTAAAGCCACAGTCTAACCCTAATCCTAAAGCCACAGTCTAACCCTAATCCTAAAGCCACAGTCTAACCCTAATCCTAAAGCCACAGTCTAACCCTAATCCTAAAGCCACAGTAACCCTAATCCTAACGCCACAGTCTAACCCTAATCCTAAAGCCACAGTCTAACCCTAATCCTAAAGCCACAGTCTAACCCTAATCCTAAAGCCACAGTCTAACCCTAATCCTAGCGCTACAGTCTAGAGACATTTTGTTGTTGAGAGTCAGGTTGACCGCCGTTACCCTATGACAGATAGGCACCTAGACACTTAGACACCTAGACACTTAGACACCTAGACACTTAGACACTTAGACACTTAGACACCTAGAAACTTAGACACCTAGACACCTAGACACTTAGACACCTAGGCACCTAGACACTTAGACACCTAGACACTTAGACACCTAGACACCTAGACACTTAGACACTTAGACACCTAGACACTTAGACACTTAGACACCTAGACACCTAGACACTTAGACACTTAGACACCTAGGCACCTAGACACTTCGACACCTAGACACTTAGACACTTAGACACCTAGACACTTAGACACTTAGACACCTAGACACTTAGACACTTAGACACTTAGACACCTAGACACTTAGACACTTAGACACCTAGACACTTAGACACTTAGACACCTAGACACTTAGACACTTAGACACCTAGACACCTAGACACTTAGGCACCTAGACACTTAGACACTTAGGCACTTAGACACTTAGACACTTAGACACCTAGACACTTAGACACCTAGACACTTAGACACCTAGACACTTAGACACCTAGACACTTAGACACCTAGACACTTAGACACCTAGACACTTAGACACCTAGACACTTAGACACCTAGACACCTAGACACTTAGACACTTAGACACCTAGACACTTAGACACCTAGACACTTAGACACCTAGACACTTAGACACCTAGACACTTAGACACTTAGACACCTAGCCACTTAGACACCTAGACACTTAGACACCTAGACACTTAGACACCTAGACACTTAGACACCTAGACACTTAGACACTTAGATACCTAGACACTTAGACACTTAGACACCTAGACACTTAGACACTTAGACACCTAGACACTTAGACACCTAGACATGCAGACATGCAGACGGACAGTTCATGCAGAAGGGAAGGAGTCGTCTCGTATTACGGTTTAGTCCATTTGCAACTATTTATGTTAGTTGTATGCACAGTGCATCATGGGTAATGTGTGCTGAGATCAGCACGTTCATATAAACGGGTGAACTGATTTCTGTCTCCCGTCTCATCATTATTGAATTGTTATAAAAGGCGTGATTGTGACCTAACAAATGGAGTCTATGTTTCAGGTTACAAAAAGCATGGCGACAATGCCTGAAATTTGTGAATTCATTACTAGCACAGAGCATTGTGGGTATTTATGTTTACGTGACCGGATGAGGGGAGGTCGTTCTAGCAAGGCGGGGGCCATAAATCAAAATCTAATTGCCATATAGGTACACATCTGACAGCTTTTAAAGTGTGACTGTATGTGTCTATGCAGCTCCCAGAATAAAGATCTCTCATCTAAGAGAGATGAGTTGTCATGCCTTGCTATGTTGTTGTCTTGGGTCTCTCTTGATGTAGTGTTGTGATGTCTCTGTTGTTGTGATGTGTGTTTTGTCCCAGTTATATTGTATTTATTTATTTATCAAAAACATCTTCTTAAAATAAGGGACACTCTCAATATATCCCATCAGTAACAATTCCAATAATTGTTACCGGTCAGTGGTATTTAATGTTATGAATAAACCATGATCAGGCTGTGTTATATACTGGATAACATCTAACTATAACTGAAATGGGAACACAGTGGAAAACCCATCATTTACCCCAAAATGCATCAAAATATTACAGTTGAAATACTCCTAATATTTCCAAGTCACATAATGAAACCAAACAAGTTGCGTTTCCAAGCATACCTTAATCATTCTAATAGCTTTAATAATAGCTTTAATAATCATGTAAAACTACCAATTCATTCTGTATAACGAAAGTGGCATATCAATAGATACAAAACACAGCAGTCCTCTCAATCTGACTGGCCTTCAGGCCTGTCAATCATTCCAACCAGGCAGGGCGCTTTGATACACTTCGGGACTCCGCTCCCGCACACCTTAAAGTGATGACGTCTTTGAATAACGAATTAACGCACGATATTACAGAGATCCCCGTTATGAATGACACGACGTCCGACCCACCAACACGACCGTTAGGTCTACAGCACTTACAAGAGCCAATGGGATGACAAGGGACAACGTCTCTGCTTAGACTGACAGCTGTCTGATCCAATCATTGTTTAGTGTGAGACATAAAGCCCGCCTTTATTCTGTACACAACCAATCAGCATCAGGCATTGAAGACTAATTGATGAGATAGCAAAGGGGAGTGACGCAGTTATTATAGATGCCCAACGTCTCTATTAAATCTACAGGAATTCAAATGTCTAATCTGTAGATATATGTTTTATCCTTTGAGAATAAATAGTGATTTAAAATAAAAACAGAGGATTTGTTGACCGGCTCTCCTCGTGATATTCTAATGCCGTTGATGTTGGAGGTTGCTACCATCCACCTCGAGGACTAGATGCGGTAGCCAGCACGAGATATGCCGCAGCCCAAATCACGAAAAATTGCCATCCTCGGGTACAGATCCGTAGGTGAGTGTCATTTTACCGTCGACCATACAGAACGACACAATATACGCGTTTAAGGTGCCCTTGTTAAACACGCGCTGTAGGCAGAGGCCGCCCGTCTATCGGAATAGTCTCTCCTTATAATGGAGTTAAATTATACGAGACACCTCGCTGGAACAAATAAGCGCGCTCCACAAGGTGGACAGTGGACTAAAAGTCCAATTTGATATTGACTATTTATTTGCATACTACACTATCGATTATAAACGTGTTTGTCTTCATAAATATTGCTCAAATCAAGAGAGAGAGAGAGAGAGAGAGAGAGAGAGAGAGAGCGCTCTGTCTTTTAAAAATGTGCTAACGCGTGTTCAACTGGCATAGAGGCTACTGTACAAGTGTACAGGCAAACTACTGTACAGGCTACGTTACTGTAGATTCTGATGATGAGAGGTCACATGATTGCCTGTTTAGTGATTACACACCTGCCTGTTGGTTGCTGTACAGGACAGAATAGTAGCCTACTCATCACATTTCTGTGAGTGAGTGAGTGAGTGAGAGAGAGAGAGAGAGAGAGAGAGAGTGAGAGACAGAGAGAGAGAGAGAGAGACAGAGAGAGAGAGAGAGAGAGAGAGAGAGAGAGAGAGAGAGAGAGAGAGAGAGAGAGAGAGAGAGAGAGAGAGAGAGAGAGAGGAGAGACGGAGAGAGAGAGAGAGAGAGAGAGAGAGAGAGGAGAGAGAGAGAGAGAGAGAGAGAGAGAGAGAGAGAGAGAGAGAGAGAGAGAGAGAGAGAGACAGAGAGAGAGAGAGAGAGACAGAGAGACAGAGAGAGAGAGAGAGAGGGAGAGAGAGAGAGAGAGAGAGAGAGAGAGAGAGAGAGAGAGAGAGAGGGAGAGAGAGAGAGAGAGAGAAAAACAGCGTTTTTCCCCCTCAACTGATAAATGACATTCTTCATGTTTTGTTTCTGCAGGAAAGTCCTCGCTAACAATTCAGTTTGTGGAAGGCCAGTTTGTTGACTCCTATGACCCAACAATAGAAAACAGTAAGTGTGAGAATCACATTAAGTCATAACTTGGAGGCATGAAACTGGGATAATTTCATATTAGTAGCATATTAATCTATTTAAATACAATGCTTTAGAGCATGTTAGGTTTTCATCTTGCTCCCAGTGTTTCAGCTCGATCTGGTACAATTTGTGGCACACACACACACACACACACACACACACACACACACACACACACACACACACACACACACACACACACACACACACACACACACACACACACACACACACACACACACATAGACACAGAGTTTCACTATCACTATTTTATTAATTTCACCTTTATTTAAACCAGGTAGGCCAGTTGAGAACAAGTTCTCCTTCACAATTGCGACCCAGCCAAGATAAAGCAAAGCAGTTCGACACACAACAACACAGAGTTACACATGGAGTAAAACAAACATACAGTCAATAATACAGTATAAACAAGTCTATATACAATGTGAGCAAATGAGGTGAGATAAGGGAGGTAAAGGCAAAAAAAGGCCATGGTGGCAAAGTAAATACAATATAGCAGGTAAAACACTGGAATGGTAGATTCGCAGTGGAAGAATGTGCAAAGTAGAAATAAAAATAATGGGGTGCAAAGGAGCAAAATAAATAAATAAATACAGTAGGGAAAGAGGTAGTTGTTTGGGCTAAATTATAGATGGGCTATGTACAGGTTCAGTCATCTGTGAGCTGCTCTGACAGCAGGTGCTTAAAGCTAGTGAGGGACATTAGTGTTTCCATTTTCAGAGATTTTTCTAGTTCGTTCCAGTCATTGGCAGCAGAGAACTGGAAGGAGAGGCGGCCAAAGGAAGAATTGGTTTTGGGGGTCACCAGAGAGATATATCTGCTGGAGCGCGTGCTACAGGTGGGTGATGCTATGGTGACCAGCAAGCTGAGATAAGGGGGGACTTTACCTAGCAGGGTCTTGTACTGTAAGTCGCTTTGGATAAAAGCGTCTGCTAAATGGCATATATTATTATTATATATATATTAGATGACCTGGAGCCAGTGGGTTTGGCGACGAGTGTGAAGCAAGGGCCAGCCAACGAGAGCATACAGGTCGCAGTGGTGACAAAATGGATTGCACTCTGATAGACTGCATCCAATTTATTGAGTAGGGTATTGGAGGCTATTTTGTAAATGACATCGCAGAAGTCGAAGATCGGTAGGATGGTCAGTTTTACAAGGGTATGTTTGGCAGCATGAGTGATGGATGCTTTGTTGCGAAATAGGAAGCCAATTCTAGATTTAACTTTGGATTGGAGATGTTTAATGTGAGTCTGGAGGGAGAGTTTACAGTCTAACCAGACACCTAGGTATTTGTAGTTGTCCACATATTCTAAGTCAGAACAGTCCAGAGTAGTGATGTTGGATGGGTGGGCAGGTGCAGGCAGCGATCGGTTAAAGAGCATGCATTTAGTTTTACTTGTATTTAAGAGCAATTGGAGGCCACAGAAGGAGAGTTGTATGGCATTGAAGCTCGTCTGGAGGGTTGTTAAACACAGTGTCCAAAGAAGGGCCAGAAGTATACAGAATGGTGTCGTCTGTGTAGCGGTGGATCAGAGACTCACCAGCAGCGAGAGCGACATCATTGATGTATACAGAGAAGAGAGTCGGTCCAAGAATTGAACCCTGTGGCACCCCCATAGAGACTGCCAGAGGCCCGGACAACAGGCCCTCCGATTTGACACACTGAACTCTATCAGAGAAGTAGTTGGTGAACCAGGCGAGGCAATCATTTGAGAAACCAAGGCTATCGAGTCTGTCGATGAGGATGTGGTGATTGACAGAGTCGAAAGCCTTGACCGGCTGCACAGTATTGTTTCTTATCGATGGTGGTTAAGATATCATTTAGGACCTTGAGCGTGGCTGAGGTGCACCCATGACCAGCTCTGAAACCAGATTGCATAGTGGAGAAGGTATGGTGAGATTCAAAGTGGTCGGTAATCTGTTTGTTGACTTGGCTTTCGAAGACCTTAGAAAGACAGGATAGGATAGATATAGGTCTGTAGCAGTTTGGGTCAAGAGTGTCCCCCCTTTGAAGAGGGGGATGACCGCAGCTGCTTTCCTATCTTTGGGAATCTCAGACGACACAAAAGAGAGGTTGAACAGGCTAATAATTGGGGTTGCAACAATTTTGGCAGATAATTTTGGAAAGAGAGGGTCCAGATTTTCTAGCCTGGCTGATTTGTAGGGGTCCAGATTTTCTAGCCTGGCTGATTTCTAGGGGTCCAGATTTTCTAGCCTGGCTGATTTGTTTCCAGATTTAATCTATAATAGCTTTCTTTACCAGTGTTCATCTCAGGACTGATCTAAGGACTGATCTAAGGTCTGATCTAAGGTCTGATCTAAGGTCTGATCTAAGGTCTGATCTAAGGTCTGATCTAAGGTCTGATCTAAGGTCTGATCTAAGGTCTGATCTGAGGACTGATCTGAGGACTGATCTGAGGTCTGATCTAAGGTCTGATCTAAGGACTGATCTAAGGACTGATCTAAGGACTGATCTAAGGTCTGATCTAAGGTCTGATCTAAGGACTGATCTAAGGTCTGATCTAAGGTCTGATCTAAGGTCTGATCTGAAGGACTGATCTAAGGTCTGATCTAAGGACTGATCTAAGGACTGATCTAAGGACTGATCTGGTGCCTTCAGAAAGTATTTACACCAAATTGAGTTGTTGTTTCAGCCTGAACTGAAAATTGATATCAAATTAAATATAAAATGTACTTCAATATTCACACCCCAGGCAGAAATTACAGCTGAGTCTTTCTGGGTAAGTCTCTAAGAGCTGTGAGTCTTTCTGGGTAAGTCTCTAAGAGCTGTGAGTCTTTCTGGGTAAGTCTCTCAGAGCTGTGAGTCTTTCTGGGTAATTCTCTAAGAGCTGTGAGTCTTTCTGGGTAAGTCTCTAAGAGCTGTGAGTCTTTCTGGGTAATTCTCTAAGAGCTGTGAGTCTTTCTGGGTAATTCTCTAAGAGCTGTGAGACTTTCTGGGTAAGTCTCTAAGAGCTGTGAGTCTTTCTGGGTAAGTCTCTCAGAGCTGTGAGTCTTTCTGGGTAATTCTCTAAGAGCTGTGAGTCTTTCTGGGTAATTCTCTAAGAGCTGTGAGTCTTTCTGGGTAATTCTTTCTGGGTAAGTCTCTAAGAGCTGTGAGTCTTTCTGGGTAAGAGCTGTGAGTCTTTCTGGGTAATTCTCTAAGAGCTGTGAGTCTTTCTGGGTAATTCTCTAAGAGCTGTGAGTCTTTCTGGGTAATTATCTAAGAGCTGTGAGTCTTTCTGGGTAATTCTCTAAGAGCTGTGAGTCTTTCTGGGTAAGTCTCTAAGAGCTGTGAGTCTTTCTGGGTAAGTCTCTAAGAGCTGTGAGTCTTTCTGGGTAAGTCTCTAAGAGCTGTGAGTCTTTCTGGGTAATTCTCTAAGAGCTGTGAGTCTTTCTGGGTAATTCTCTAAGAGCTGTGAGTCTTTCTGGGTAATTATCTAAGAGCTGTGAGTCTTTCTGGGTAATTCTCTAAGAGCTTTGCACACATGGATTGTACAATATTTGCACATATTTTAAATTCTTCAAACTCAGTCAAGTTGGTTGTTGATCATTGCTAGACAGCCATTTCCAAGTCTTGCCATAGATTTTCAGGACAATTCAAATCGAAACTATAACTAGGTCACCCAGGAACATTCAATGTCGTCTTGGTAAACAATTCCAGTGTTTATTTGGCCTTGTAATTTAGGTTATTGTCTTGCTGAAAGGTGAACTTGTCTCCCAGTGTCTGTTGGAAAGCAGACTGAACCAGGTTTTCCTCTAGGATTTTGCCTGTGCTTAGCTCCATTCTGTTTCTTTTTATCCTGAAAAACTCCCCAGTCCTTAACAATTACAAGCATACCATAACATGATGCAGCTACCACTATGCTTCACGGTAGGGATGGTGCCAGGTTTCCTCCAGACGTGACGCTTGGCATTCAGGCCAAAGAGTTCAATCTTAGTTTCATCAGATCTGATAATCTTGTTTCTCCTTTAGGTGCCTTTCGGCAAACTCCAAGTGGCATGTATTGTGACTTTTATTGACGAGTGGCTTCTGTCTGGATACTCTACCATAAAGGACAGTTTGATTGAGTGCTGTAGAGATGGTTGTCCTTCTGGAAGGTTCTCCCATCTTCACAGAGGAACTCTAGAGCTCTGTCATGGTGACCATCGGGTTCTTGGTCACCTCCCTGTCCAAGGCCCTTCCCCACCGATTGCTCAGTTTGGCCGGGTGGCCAGCTCTAGGAAGAGTCTTGGTGGTTCCAAACTTCTTCCATTTAAGAATGATGGAAGCCACTGTGTTCTTGGGGATCTTCAATGCTGCAGAAATGTTTGGTACCTTCCCCAGATCTGTGCCTTGACACAATCCTGATCTTTATGGATAATTCCTTTGACCTCATGGCTTGTTTTTTTCTCTGGCATGCAGTGTCAACTGTGGGACCTTATATAGACAGGTGTGTGCCTTTCCAAATCATGTCCAATCAATTGTGGACCTGTAGAAACATCTCAAGGACGATCAATGGAAACGGGATGCACCTGAGCTGAATTTCGAGTCTCATAGCAAAGGGTCTGAATACTTATGTAAATATATATTAAGAAAAAAATATTTACAAACATTTCTTTAAACTTGTTTTCGCTTTGTCATTATGGGGCATTGTGTGTAGATTGATACGGAAAAACCTGAATTTCATCCATTTTAGAATAAGGCTGTAACGTAACAAACAAATGTGGAAAAGGGGTCTGAATAGTTTCCGAATGTACATCTCCACATCTATATGTCTTTACGCAGCCATAGAAACATATGTGTATCAGTGGGTGAATCTGAAAAGATGAGTATTCTGTAGCAGTAGTAGTAGTAGTAGCAGAAGTAGTAGCAGAAGTAGTAGCAGTAGTAGTAGTAGTAGTAGTAGTAGCAGACGTAGTAGTAGTAGCAGTAGTAGCAGTAGTAGCAGTAGTAGTAGTAGTAGCAGAAGTAGTAGCAGTAGTGTCTCTGGGTAGGATAGCGCAGAGCGTCTGATAGAGTGACACATTTCTTGACAGGATCAAGAGTTATAATTTATATAGACAATCTTTATGCTAATGATAATCCTCTGTTAGTTATCTATATAGACAATCTTTATGCTAATGCTAATCCTCTCTTTGTTTAAATCTATACAGACACTCTTTATGCTAATGCTAATCCTTTGTTGGTTATAATCTATATAGACCATTTTTATGCTAATGCTAATCCTCTGTTAGTTATCTATTTTGACAATCTTTATGCTAATGCTAATCCTCTGTTGGTTATAATCTATATAGACAATCTTTATGCTAATGATAATCCTCTGTTAGTTATAATCTATATAGACAATCTTTATGCTAATGATAATCCTCTTTTGGTTATATGTACAGATAATCATTATGCTAATGCTAATCTTCTTTTGGTTATATATACAGATAATCATTATGCTAACGCTAAGCCTCTGTTGGTTATATATGTAGACAATCTTTATGCTAATGCTAAGCCTCTGTTGGTTATATATGTAGATAATCTTTATGCTAATGCTAATCCTCTGTTGGTTATATATATATAAATAATCATTATGCTAATGCTAATCCTCTGTTGGTTATAATCTATATAGACAATCTTTATGCTAATGATAATCCTCTGTTGGTTATATATATATATATAAATAATCATTATGCTAATGATAATCCTCTGTTGGTTATATATGTATACAATATTTATGCTAATGCTAATCCTCTGTTGGTTATATATGTATACAATATTTATGCTAATGCTAATCCTCTGTTGGTTATATATGTATACAATATTTATGCTAATGCTAATCCTCTGTTAGATGTCGGTGCCGTTTACCTCATGTCTTCTCTCTTTTGCCGCAGCGTTCACCAAGATGATCACGATAAACGGACAAGAATACCACCTGCAGTTGGTAGACACGGCGGGACAGGTAGGAGGCAC